>NC_092228.1:25477388-25637388 GCF_036320965.1 Panulirus ornatus
CCTGCAGTTTATCAATCACAGGCTGACATCAGCGACACAATGACACTTCCAACTTCAGCCGACAGACGCTACTGCCTCTTTCAAACTTGCATTCCCCCCTAACACCCCAGGTATGCCATATCGTTCAAATTCACTCCATTCTTTGCACACCTTTCACCCTCCTGCATGTTCAGGCCCCGATCGCTCAAAATCTTTTTCGCTCAATCTTTCCATCTCCAATTGGGTCTCCCACTTCTCCTCGTTCCCTCCGCCTCTAACACATATATCCTCTTGGTCAATCTTTCCTCACTCATTCTCTCCATGTGACCAAACCATTTCAAAACACCCTCTTCTGCTCTCTCAACCATACTCTTTTTATTCCCACACATCTCTCTTACCCTTACGTTACTTACTCGATCAAACCACCTCACACCACATATTGTCCTCAAACATCTCATTTCCAGCACATCCACCCTCCTCCGCACAACCCTATCTATAGCCCACGTCTCGCAACTTGCCTCCCACACCATATATTCTTAACACCTTCCACAGAGCATCTTTGTGGAAGGTATTTCTCATCTTGGTTACATCCACACACATTTAGACACCCCAATATATATATATATATTATATATATATATATATATATATATATATATATATATATATATATATATATATATATATATATATATATATATATACATATATTTATTCATTTCTCTATTTTGCTTTGTCGCTGTCTCCGGCGTTAGCGAGGTAGCACAAGGAAACAGACGAAAGAATGGCCCAACCCACCCACATGCACATGTATATACATACACGTTCACACACGCAAATATACATACCTATACATCTCCATATACACATATATATACATACACAGACATATACATATATACACATGTACATAATTCATACTGTCTGCCTTTATTTATTTCCATCGCCACCTCGCCACACATGAAATAACAGCCCCCTGGTGTGATCAAGTGTTGTGGTGGAGCTGGCGTGATCAAGTGTTGTGGTGGAGCTGGCGTGATCAAGTGTTGTGGAGGAGATGGCATGATCAAGTGTTGTGGTGTCTGTGGTATAATCAGGTGTTGTGGTGGAGCTGCCTTGATCAAGTGTGTGGTGGAGCTGGTGTGATCAAGTGTTGTGGTGGAGCTGGTGTGATCAAGTGTTGTGGTGGAGCTGGCGTGATCAATTATTGTGGTTGAGGTGGTGTAATCAAGTGTTGTGGGGGAGCTGGCGTGATCAAGTGTTGTGGTGGAGCAGGAGTGATTAAGTGTTGTGGTGGAGCTGGTGTGATCAAGTGTTGTGGTGGAGTTGGTATAATCAAGTGTCTTTGGTGGAACTTGTGTGATCAAGTGTTGTGGTGCAGCTGGCGTGATCAAGTGTTGTGGTGGAGATGGTGTGATCAAGTGTTGTGATGTAGCTGTTGTGATAAAGTACTATGGTGGAGCTGGTGTAATCAAGTGTTGTGGTGGAGCTGGCGTCATCAAGTGTTGTGGTGGAGCTGGTGTGATTAAGTTTTGAAGTGGAGCTGGCGTGATCAAGTGTTGTGGTGGAGCTGGCGTGATCAAGTGTTGTGGTGGAGCTGGTGTGATTAAGTTTTGAAGTGGAGCTGGCGTGATCAAGTGTTGTGGTGGAGCTGGCGTGATCATGTGTTGTGGTGGAGCTGGTGTGATCAAGTGTTGTGGTGGAGCTGGTGTGATCATGTGTTGTGGTGGAGCTGGTGTGATCAAGTGTTGTGGTGGAGCTGGTGTGATCATGTGTTGTGGTGGAGCTGGTGTGATCAAGTGTTGTGGTGGAGCTGGCGTGATCAAGTGTTGTGGTGGAGATGGTGTGATCAAGTGTTGTGTTGGAGGTGGTGTGATGAAGTGTTGTGGTCGAGCTGGTGTGATCATGTGTTGTGGTGGAGGTGGTGTGATCATGTATTGTGGTGGAGCTGGTGTGATCATGTATTGTGGTGGAGCTGGTGTGATCATGTGTTGTGGTGGAGGTGGCGTAGTCATGTGTTGTGGTGGAGCTGGCGTGATCAAGTGTTGTGGTGGAGATGGTGTGATCATGTGTTGTGGTGGAGATGGTGTGATCAAGTGTTGTGGTGGAGGTGGTGTGATCATGTGTTGTGGTGGAGGTGGTGTGATCATGTGTTGTGGTGGAGGTGGTGTGATCATGTGTTGTGGTGGAGCTGGTGTGATCATGTGTTGTGGTGGAGGTGGTGTGATCATGTCTTGTGGTGGAGGTGGCGTAGTCATGTGTTGTGGTGGAGCTGGTGTGATCAAGTGTTTTGGTGGAGCTGGCGTGATCAAGTGTTGTGGTGGAGATGGTGTGATCAAGTGTTGTGTTGGAGGTGGTGTGATGAAGTGTTGTGGTCGAGCTGGTATGATCAAGTGTTGTGGTGGAGCTGGTGTGGTGAAGTGTTGTGGTGGAGCTGGCGTGATCAAGTGTTGTGGTGGAGCTGGCGTGATCAAGTGTTGTGATGGAGCTGGTGTGATCAAGTGTTGTGGTGGAGCTGGTGTGATCAAGTGTTGTGGTGGAGCAGGTGTGATCAAGTGTTGTGGTAGAGCTGGTGTGATCAAGTGTTGTGGTGGAGCTCGTGTGATCAAGTGTTTTGGTGGAGCTGGCGTGATCAAATGTTGTGGTGGAGCTGGTGTGATCAAGTGTTGTGGTGGAGCTGGTGTGATCAAGTGTTGTGGTGGAGCTGGTGTGATCAAGTGTTGTGGTGGAGCTTGTTTGATCAAGTGTTGTGGTGGAGATGGTGTGATCAGGTGTTGTGGTGGAGCTGGTGTGATCAAGTGTTGTGGTGGAGCTGGCGTGATTAAGTGTTGCGGTGGAGGTGGTGTGATCAAGTGTTGTGGTGGAGCTGGTGTGATCAAGTGTTGTGGTGAAGCTGGCTTCATCAAGTGTTGTGGTGGAGATGGTTTGATCAAGTGTTGTGGTGGAGGTGGTGTGATCAAGTGTTGTGGTGGAGCTGGTGTGATCAAGTGTTGTGGTGGAGCTGGTGTGATCAAGTGTTGTGGTGGAGCTGGTGTGATCAAGTGTTGTGGTGAAGCTGGTGTGATCAAGTGTTGTGGTGGAGCTGGTGTGATCAAGTGTTGTGTTGGAGCTGGCGTGATCAAGTGTTGTGGTGGAGCTGGTGTGATCAAGTGTTGTGGTGGAGCTGGCGTGATCAAGTGTTGTGGTGGAGCTGGTGTATTCGAGTGTTGTGGTGGAGCTAGTGTGATCAAGTGTTGTGGTGGAGCTGGTGTGATCAAGTGTTGTGGTGGAGCTGGTGTGATCAAGTGTTGTGGTGGAGCTGCTTGATCAAGTGTTGTGGTGGAGCTTTGTGATCAAGTGTTGTGGTGAAGCTGGCGTGATCAAGTGTTCTGGTGGAGCTGGCGTGATCAAGTGTTGTGGTGGAGCTGGCGTGATCAAGTGTTGTTGTGGAGCTGGTGTGATCAAGTGTTGTGGTGGAGGTGGTGTGATCAAGTGTTGTGGTGGAGGTGGTGTGGACAAGTGTTGTGGTGGAGCTGGTGTGATCAAGTGTTGTAGTGGAGCTGGCGTGATCAAATGTTGTGGTGGAGCCGGCGTGATCAAGTGTTGTGGTGGAGCTGGTGTGATCAAGTGTTGTGGTGGAGCTGGCTTGATCAAGTGTTGTGGTGGAGCTTTGTGATCAAGTGTTGTGGTGAAGCTGGCGTGATCAAGTGTTCTGGTGGAGCTGGCGTGATCAAGTGTTGTGGTGGAGTTGGCGTGATCAAGTGTTGTTGTGGAGCTGGTGTGATCAAGTGTTGTGGTGGAGGTGGTGTGATCAAGTGTTGTGGTGGAGGTGGTGTGGACAAGTGTTGTGGTGGAGCTGGTGTGATCAAGTGTTGTAGTGGAGCTGGCGTGATCAAATGTTGTGGTGGAGCCGGCGTGATCAAGTGTTGTGGTGGAGCTGGTGTGATCAAGTGTTGTGGTGGAGCTGGCGTGATCAAGTGTTGTGGTGGAGCTGGCGTGATCAAGTGTTGTGGTGGAGGTGGTGTGATCAAGTGTTGTGGTGGAGGTGGTGTGGACAAGTGTTGTGGTGGAGCTGGTGTGATCAAGTGTTGTGGTGGACCTGGCGTGATCAAGTGTTGTAGTGGTGGTGGTGTGAACAAGTGTTGTGGTGGAGCTGGTGTAATCAAGTGTTGTGGTGGAGGTGGCGTGATCAAGTGTTTTGGTGGAACTGGCGTTATCAAGTGTTGTGTTGGAGCTGGCGTGATCAAGTGTTGTGGTGGAGCTGGTGTGATCAAGTGTTGTGGTGGAGCTGGTGTGATCATGTGTTGTGGTGGAGCTGGTGTGATCATGTGTTGTGGTGGAGATGGTGTGATGATGTGTTGTGGTGGAGCTGGCGTGATCAAGTGTTGTGGTGGAAATGGTGTGATCAAGTGTTGTGGTGGAGCTGGCGTGATCAAGTGTTGTGTTGGAGCTGGCTTGATCATGTGTTGTGGTGGAGGTGGTGTGACCAAGTGTTGTGGTGGAGCTAGTGTGATCAAGTGTTGTGTTGGAGCTGGCGTGATCAGGTGTTGTGGTGGAGATGGTGTGATCATGTGTTGTGTTGGAGGTGGTGTGATGAAGTGTTGTGGTCGAGCTGGTATGATCAAGTGTTGTGGTGGAGCTGGTGTGATCATGTGTTGTGGTGGAGCTGGCGTGATCAAGTGTTGTGGTGGAGATGGTGTGATCAAGTGTTGTGTTGGAGGTGGTGTGATGAAGTGTTGTGGTCGAGCTGGTATGATCAAGTGTTGTAGTGGAGCTGGTATGATCAAGTGTTGTGGTGGAGCTGGTGTGGTGAAGTGTTGTGATGGAGCTGGCGTGATCAAGTGTTGTGGTGGAGCTGGCGTGATCAAGTGTTGTGGTGGAGCTGGTGTGATCAAGTGTTGTGGTGGAGCTGGTGTGATCAAGTGTTGTGGTGGAGCTGGTGTGATCAAGTGTTGTGGTGGAGCTGGTGTGATCAAGTGTTGTGGTGGAGCTGGCGTGATCAAGTGTTGTGGTGGAGCTGGCGTGATCAAGTGTTGTGGTGGAGCTGGTGTGATCAAGTGTTGTGGTGGAGCTGGTGTGATCAAGTGTTGTGGTGGAGCTGGTGTGATCAAGTGTTGTGGTGGAGCTGGTGTGATCAAGTGTTGTGGTGGAGCTGGTGTGATCAAGTGTTGTGGTGGAGCTGGTGTGATCAAGTGTTGTGGTGGAGCTGGTGTGATCAAGTGTTGTGGTGGAGCTGGTGTGATCAAGTGTTGTGGTGGAGCTGGTGTGATCAAGTGTTGTGGTGGAGCTGGTGTGATCAAGTGTTGTGGTGGAGCTGGTGTGATCAAGTGTTGTGGTGGAGCTGGTGTGATCAAGTGTTGTGGTGGAGCTGGTGTGATCAAGTGTTGTGGTGGAGCTGGTGTGATCAAGTGTTGTGGTGGAGCTGGTGTGATCAAGTGTTGTGGTGGAGCTGGTGTGATCAAGTGTTGTGGTGGAGCTGGTGTGATCAAGTGTTGTGGTGGAGCTGGTGTGATCAAGTGTTGTGGTGGAGCTGGTGTGATCAAGTGTTGTGGTGGAGCTGGTGTGATCAAGTGTTGTGGTGGAGCTGGTGTGATCATGTGTTGTGGTGGAGCTGGTGTGATCAAGTGTTGTGGTGGAGGTGGTGTGATCATGTGTTGTGGTGGAGGTGGTGTGATCATGTGTTGTGGTGGAGGTGGTGTGATCATGTGCCGTGGTGGAGGTGGTGTGATCATGTGTTGTGGTGGAGGTGGTGTGATCATGTGCCGTGGTGGAGGTGGCGTGATCATGTGTTGTGGTGGAGCTGGTGTGATCATGTGTTGTGGTGGAGCTGGTGTGATCATGTGTTGTGGTGGAGGTGGTGTGATCATATGTTGTGGTGGAGCTGGTGTGATCATGTGTTGTGGTGGTGGTGGTGTGATCATGTGTTGTGGTGGAGGTGGTGTGATCATGTGTTGTGGTGGAGGTGGTGTGATCATGTGTTGTGGTGGAGCTGGTGTGATCAAGTGTTGTGCTGAAGGTGTTGTGATCATGTGTTGTGGTGGAGCTGGTGTGATCATGTGCCGTGGTGGAGGTGGTGTGATCATGTGTTGTGGTGGAGGTGGTGTGATCATTTGTTGTGGTGGAGATGGTGTGATCATGTGTTGTGGTGGAGGTGGTGTGATCATGTGTTGTGGTGGAGCTGGTGTGATCATGTGTTGCGGTGGAGCTGGTGTGATCATGTGTTGTGGTGGAGGTGGTGTGATCATGTGTTGTGGTGGAGGCTGGTGTGATCAGTGTTGCTGGTGGAGTGGTGTGATCATGTGTTGTGGTGGAGCTGGTGTGTTCATGTGTTGTGGTGGAGGTGGTAGTGCTCATATGTTTGTGGTGGAGGCTGGTGTGATCATGTGTTGTGGTGGGAGGCTGTTGTGATCATGTGTTGTGGTGGAGGTGGTGTGATCATGTGTTGTGGTGGAGCTGGTGTGATCATGTGTTGTGGTGGAGCTGGTGTGATCATGTGTTGTGGTGGAGGGCTGTGTGATCATGTGTTGTGGTGGAGCTGGTGTGATCATGTGCGTGGTGGAGGTGGCTGTGATCATGTGTTGTGGTGGAGGTGGTAGTGATCATGTGTTTGTGGTGGAGGTGTGTGATCATGTGTTGTGGTGGAGGTGGTGTGATCATGTGTTGTGGTGGAGTGGTGTGATCATGTGTTGTGGTGGAGGTGGTGTGATCATGTGTTGTGGTGGAGGTGGTGTGATCATGTGTTGTGGTGGAGCTGGTGTGATCAAGTGTTGTGGTGGAGGTGGCGTGATCATGTGTTGTGGTGGAGCTGGTGTGATCATGTGTTGTGGTGGAGGTGGTGTGATCATGTGTTGTGGTGGAGGTGGTGTGATCATGTGTTGTGGTGGAGGTGGTGTGATCATGTGTTGTGGTGGAGGTGGCGTGATCATGTGTTGTGGTGGAGCTGGTGTGATCATGTGTTGTGGTGGAGGTGGTGTGATCATGTGTTGTGGTGGAGGTGGTGTGATCAAGTGTTGTGGTGGAGGTGGTGTGATCATGTGTTGTGGTGGAGGTGGTGTGATCAAGTGTTGTGGTGGAGCTGGTGTGATCATGTGTTGTGGTGGAGCTGGTGTGATCATGTGTTGTGGTGGAGCTGGTGTGATCAAGTGTTGTGGTGGAGGTGGTGTGATCATGTGTTGTGGTGGAGGTGGTGTGATCATGTGTTGTGGTGGAGGTGGTGTGATCATGTGTTGTGGTGGAGCTGGTGTGATCATGTGTTGTGGTGGAGCTGGTGTGATCATGTGTTGTGGTGGAGCTGGTGTGATCATGTGTTGTGGTGGAGCTGGTGTGATCATGTGTTGTGGTGGAGGTGGTGTGATCATGTGTTGTAGTGGAGCTGGTGTGATCATGTGTTGTGGTGGAGCTGGTGTGATCATGTGTTGTGGTGGAGCTGGTGTGATCATGTGTTGTGGTGGAGCTGGTGTGATCATGTGTTGTGGTGGAGCTGGTGTGATCATGTGTTTTGGTGGAGCTGGTGTGATCATGTGTTGTGGTGGAGGTGGTGTGACTTCCCTCACACTCGCTGCAGTGTGGAGCAGTTTACCTCACAGGTGGACAGTGTGTCAATCGATCATGATACTTGATGTAGAATAATTAAGTTGACGAAGACTTACTGACTCTCTTGTGTATGTACAATGACATCAACAACAAACAATCAAGTGTGGAAGGACTTACTGACTCTCTTCTGTTTATACAATGACGTCAACAACAAACAATCAAGTTTGGAAGGACTTACTGACTCTCTTCTGTTTATACAATGACGTCAACAACAAACAATCAAGTTTGGAAGGACTTACTGACTCTCTTCTGTTTATACAATGACGTCAACAACAAACAATCAAGTTTGGAAGGACTTACTGACTCTCTTGTGTATGTACAATGACGTCAACAACAAACAGTCAAGTGTGGAAGGACTTTGTGGAACAAGCAAACTGCTCAGCGTTGTGTCTTGTCTGCTCCAAAGATGATTCACGAAAGGTACGTGGAACTACAACTTTGAAAAATCATTTAAAATCAACGCACAAAGAACAGTTTGAAGAGTTAGAAGCACAAGATAGAAATATGTTAAAGGAGAAACTAAAGACAGAAAAAACTCCTTTGCAAAAAGTGAAGTTAGACGTTAAGTAATGTTGAAGAATACTTTCATACTGTGAAACTGTGGGAAGTTTCCAACTTTACATCCAAGAACTGGATGAATTGTAGCAGAAATGATAGTAATGGATGAATCAATAGTCATCCATGTTCATAACATCTTGAGACTGATGGCTGAAGGTGCTCCACAACACAAGCAGAGAAACTTTCATACTTCATTGATATGTCATGACACGTATGAGTTTGTTTACATGAAATATAATGATTACTTGATGTAGTGAAGCAGGAGAGCAAGATGTCCCTCACAAGTGATGTGTGGTCAGATACCTCAGCAGGTCAACATTGAGTCCAACAGCACAAACTGTCAATAAACACTATGACGCAATGAACTTTGTGTTAAGTGGTGAACCACAACAAGAACGCCACACACGAGAGGATATGTCCAACAATTTGTTGATGATGTGGTACATTTCTGATATAAATGTGCACTGTGCTGTACGTGATGCTGGAGCAAATATCAAAAGAGCTTTATTCTCGTCAGGTGTGGATAATTTGGATTGTGCTGTGCATACATTACAAGTTGTTACAACTGGAATATCATCACAGGATGAAATAGACAATTCAGAAATCTCGCAGCATTGCTGCTCACCTTCATCATTCAACCATGGCACAAGAGGAACTAAACAAGATTCAGGACAGATTGCAAGAACCCAAGCTCTGTGTTGTCCATGATACACCATCCAGGTGTAGCAACATCTGCATATGCTTGCAAGAAGACAAAAGAGTCACTGTGTTTATATGCTGCTACCAACTGCAAAATCAAACAACTCAGCACCATTGCATGATTAATAATGTTCAAATGTGCAAGAGATTTAAAACCTTATGAAGATATCACAAAAAAGATTGAGTAAGTCAACATGGACAGTAAATAATGTTGTACCTCTTCTAGTTTCCATGAAACTCACTCTTCAGCCAAGCACATCAGAAATTCTGAAGTGATACCTCAGTTTCAGGTTCTGAACCAGATATCGAATCAATGATTGCAACATATCTTAATCCAAGAAATAAACGTAAATTTTTTTCCTCTTCTCACAACAGTGATCAAGGGGCATCAGTTGCCAGACTATGTGAAGAGCTGACTCAGCTGAACACCAAGGTACGACGAACCAACCAGAAAACCAAGAAGACAAGACAAAACACAAACAATAAACACAAGCAAGACTTATGGAACATTGGATGAACTTGTATCCTTGCTCCCTGTTGTGATGATAAGGCAGATAAGACACTTGCAGGAAGGAAGAGTGCAATGGAAGATATTGAGAAGTTATCACAAGGACAAGAGAGTCAATGGAACAAGTGGAGACAGTTTGCGATGGTGGAAAGGAAAGATGACAATCTATCCTGATTTGCTGAGATTCGCTCTGTCCTCCAAGCAGCATCCTTAGTGGGCAGCTTGTCAGTGGTGCTTGCTTGACCACATGTCGACCTCAGACATCTCACCTCCAGCACATCCACCCACCTCCGCACAACTCTATCTATAGCCCACGTCTCGCAACCATACAAGCATTGTTGGAACCACTATTCCTTCAAACATACCCATTTTTGCTCTCCAAGATAATGTTCTCGACTTCTACACATTCTTCAACGCTCCCAGAACCTTTGCCCCCTCCCCCACCCTGTGACTCACTTCCGCTTCCATGGTTCCTTTCACTGCTAAATCCACTCCCAGATATCTAAAACACTTCACTTCCTCCAGTTTTTCTCCATTCAAACTTACCTCCAATTATTTTGTACCTCAATCCTGCTGAACCTAATAACCTTGCTCTTATTCACAATTACTCTCAACTTGCTCCTTTCACACACTTTTCCAAACTCTGCACTGGTCCACACATCCTCTACCACTTCTGAAACCACACTGCTCTTCCCCAGTCTGATGCTCTGTACATGCCTTCACCCTCTCAATCAATACCCTCCCATATAATTTACCAGGAATACTCAACAAACTTATACCTCTGTAATTTGAGCACTCACTTTTATCCCCTTTGCCTTTGTACAATGGCTCTCTGCATGCATTCAGCCAATCCTCAGGCACTTCACCATAAACCATACATACATTGAATATCCTTACCAATCAATCAACAACACAGTCACCCCTTTTCCTGAGAAATTCCACTGCAATACCATCCAAACCTGCCGCCTTGTCGGATTTCATCTTCTGCAAGGCTTTTACTACCTCTTCTCTGTTTACCAAATCATTCTCCCTAACCCTCTCACTTTGCACACCACCTCGACAAAAACACCCTATATCTGCCACTCTATCATCTAACATATTCAACAAACCTTCAGAATACTCATCCCACCTTCTCTCCTTCATCCATTCTCGTTGCCACCCAGGCCCTGAGGAAATAGCATCGCTGCCGCACCGCTTCAGCGAGGTAGCGCTAGTAAAACGGACAAAAAAAGCCACATTCGTTCACACTCAGTCTCTAGCTGTCATGTGTAATGCACCGAAACCACAGCTCCCTTTACACATCCAGGCCCCACAGGACTTTCCATGGTTTACCCCAGACGCTTCACATGCCCTGGTTCAATCCACTGACAACACGTCGAGCCCGGTATACCACATCGTTCCAATTCGCTCTATTCCTTGCACGCCTTTCAGCCTCCTGCATGTTCAGGCCCCGATCACTCAAAATCTTTTTCACTCCATCTTTCCACCTCCAATTTGGTCTCCCACTTCTCGTTCCTTCCATCTCTGACACGTATATCCTCTTGGTCAATCTTTCCTCACTCATTCTCTCCATGTGACCAAACCATTTCAATACACCCTCTTCTGCTCTCTCAACCACACTCTTTTTATTACTACACTTATACTGACAAGTACAGTCACAGGTGTACTGATGCACTAACAGGTGTAGCCACACATAATGACAGGTGTATTGGCACGTTCAGTGACAGATACAGTGACCTAGTGACAACTATAGTGACAAGTGTAGTGACAGGTATAGTGACAAGTGAAGTAACACGTATAGTGACAAGTGTAGTGACACGTATAGTGACAAGTGTAGTGACACGTACAGCGACAAGTGTAGTGACAACTATAGTGACAAGTGTAGTGACAACTATAGTGAAAAGTGTAGTGACAACTATAGTGACAAGTGTAGTGACAACTATAGTGACAAGTGTAGTGACAACTATAGTGACAAGTGTAGTGACAACTATAGTGACAAGTGTAGTGACAGGTATAGTGACAAGTGTAGTGACAGGTATAGTGACAAGTGTAGTGACAACTATAGTGACAAGTGTAGTGACAACTATAGTGACAAGTGTAGTGACAGGTATAGTGACAAGTGTAGTGACAGGTATAGTGACAAGTGTAGTGACAGGTATAGTGACAAGTGTAGTGAGAACTATAGTGACAAATGTAGTGACACGTATAGTGACAAGTGTAGTGACAACTATAGTGACAAGTGTAGTGACAGGTATAGTGACAAGTGTAGTGACAACTATAGTGACAAGTGTAGTGACAACTATAGTGACAAGTGTAGTGACAGGTATAGTGACAAGTGTAGTGACAGGTATAGTGACAAGTGTAGTGACAGGTATAGTGACAAGTGTAGTGAGAACTATAGTGACAAGTGTAGTGACACGTATAGTGACAAGTGTAGTGACAACTATAGTGACAAGTGTAGTGACAGGTATAGTGACAAGTGTAGTGACAGGTATAGTGACAAGTGTAGTGACAACTATAGTGACAAGTGTAGTGACAGGTATAGTGACAAGTGTAGTGACAACTATAGTGACAAGTGTAGTGACAACTATAGTGACAAGTGTAGTGACAGCTATAGTGACAAGTGTAGTGACAGGTATAGTGACAAGTGTAGTGACAACTATAGTGACAAGTGTAGTGACAACTATAGTGACAAGTGTAGTGACAACGTATAGTGACAAGTGTAGTGACAACTATCGTGTAGTGGTGTAGTGACAGGTATAGTGACAAGTGTAGTGACAACTATAGTGACAAGTGTAGTGACAACTATAGTGACAAGTGTAGTGACAACTATAGTGACAAGTGTAGTGGTGTAGTGACAGGTATAGTGACAAGTGTAGTGACAACTATAGTGACAAGTGTAGTGACAACTATAGTGACAAGTGTAGTGACAGGTATAGTGACAAGTGTAGTGACAGGTATAGTGACAAGTGTAGTGACAACTATAGTGACAAGTGTAGTGACAGGTATAGTGACAAGTGTAGTGACAGGTATAGTGACAAGTGTAGTGACAACTATAGTGACAAGTGTAGTGACAGGTATAGTGACAAGTGTAGTGACAGGTATAGTGACAAGTGTAGTGACAACTATAGTGACAAGTGTAGTGACAACTATAGTGACAAGTGTAGTGACAACTATAGTGACAAGTGTAGTGACAGGTATAGTGACAAGTGTAGTGACAGGTATAGTGACAAGTGTAGTGACAGGTATAGTGACAAGCACAGTAACAGATGCATTAACATCTCAAGGAGATCTCCACGTCTGCCGTTGGTAAGTAACTCTAAGATAAAGTTGACGTTTAATAAGATTTTCCCATTGATCTTCTCCATCCACCATGGTAAATGATTTACATCATGGTGAATTGTTTATATCATGGTAAATGATTTACATCATGGTGAATTGTTTATATCATGGTGAATAGTTTACATCATGGTGAACTGTTTATATCATGGTGAATAGCTTACATCATGGTGAACTGTTTTATATCCTGGTGAACTGCTTAAAACATGGTGAACTGTTCATATCATGGTGAACTGTGTATATCATGGTGAACTGTTCATATCATGTTTATATGTTACTGAAGACTTCATCCTACTTCATAAGTTATAATTCTTCACCATAATGGATGAACTAAACCTTGCTCGTCTGATTAAGGTTATGAATGAATTCAATGTCAGTGTAAAGGTAGACTGTATACTATGTAAAGGTAGACTGTATACTCTGTAAAGGTAGACTATATATTATGTAAAGGTAAACTGTATACCATGTAGACTATATACTATGTACAGGTAGACTGTATACTCTGTAAAGGTAGACTGTATACTATGTAAAGGTAGACTTTATATTATGTAAAGGTAAACTGTATACCATGTAGACTATATACTATGTACATGTAGACTGTATACTATGTAAAGGTAGACTGTAAACAATGTAAAGGTAGACTTTATGATAAAACAAAGTTGCTTTTGAATATAAGACATAGTATGAAAGACTAAATTTAAATGTCTTAAACACTTTACTGATGAAAGCTTTCTGAAGGTCACAGTATGCCCTAAACACTTTACTGAAAAAACTTTACTGTGCACTGTAAGACTTTCGTCAGTAAAGCTTTATGAAGGTGACAGTGAAGGAAGAACTCAACATGTACAGAATTGTGTGGCAATATCAAGTTGGCAGCCAGGCCTTCTGGCACGAAGACCTCATCTTAAAAGACAGAATTTAATCAAGGAAGAATTAACACCTTAACTTTCCTAATGAATGACTGAACTACTTACTTCCCTTACTTGTGGCCTCCTGTCCTGGTCGTCTTCAGTCATTACAGTAGTTACTCAGGCCTCCAGGAAGACCAAACAATGATTCATTGTTCCATTAACGGCTAACGAACATCTCTCTAACTGTTCTCACAACAGCATGTGAGCAGTGACGTATGACTCACTCACTGGTGCCTTATTCTTGACACTTATCCCAACTTTGATATGAAGAAGACAGTTGACCTCTGACTGTTCTCACAACAGCATGTGAGCAGTGACATACGACTCACTCACTGGTGCCTTATTCTTGACACTTATCCCAACTTTAAT
Organism: Panulirus ornatus; assembly: GCF_036320965.1. Taxonomy (NCBI): domain Eukaryota; kingdom Metazoa; phylum Arthropoda; class Malacostraca; order Decapoda; family Palinuridae; genus Panulirus; species Panulirus ornatus. Next base: position 25,491,324 of record NC_092228.1, read on the forward strand.
ATGAAGAAGACAGTTGACCTCTGACTGCTCTCTCAACAGCATGTGAGCAGTGACGTACGACTCACTCACTGGTGACTATTCTAGACACTTGTCCCAACCTTAATATGAAGAAGGCAGTTGACCTCTATATGACGGTCACTATCCACACACCAGCTGGGTGATAATGTTGCCTTACATCAAGATATACCTAGATTCACACAGTTCAATAAGACATATTACACGACTACATGACTTTAGTAACGTATCATTGCCAGACAAGAAGATGAAAAACTGGCAAGTTCAGGATTTTTGACCATAGGAATATCTTGTCTTCTTGAATCTTGATCATAGGAATATCTTGTCTTCTTGAATCTTGATCATAGGAATATCTTGTCTTCTTGAATCTTGATCATAGGAATATCTTGTCTTCTTAAATGTTATTCTTCAATATTCTTCCTCATCCTCCAGGTATCCATGTGGAGCTCTTCCAGATGTCCCAGACGATGGTCAGTGTGGGGGGACATCTTCCAGGTGTCCCAGACGGTGGTCAGTGTGGGGGGACATCTTCCAGATGTCCCAGACGATGGTCAGTGTGGGGAGACATCTTCCAGGTGTCCCAGACGGTGGTCAGTGTGGGGGGACATCTTCCAGATGTCCCAGACGATGGTCAGTGTGGGGGGACATCTTCCAGGTGTCCCAGACGGTGGTCAGTGTGGGGGGACATCTTCCAGATGTCCCAGACGATGGTCAGTGTGGGGGGACATCTTCCAGGTGTCCCAGACGGTGGTCAGTGTGGGGGGACATCTTCCAGATGTCCCAGACGATGGTCAGTGTGGGGGGACATCTTCCAGGTGTCCCAGACGGTGGTCAGTGTGGGGGGACATCTTCCAGGTGTCCCAGACGGTGGTCAGTGTGGGGGGACATCTTCCAGGTGTCCCAGACGGTGGTCAGTGTGGGGGGACATCTTCCAGGTGTCCCAGACGGTGGTCAGTGTCGGGGGACATCTTCCAGGTGTCCCAGACGGTGGTCAGTAGTACAGTCATCACTCAGTACAGTCATCTCTCAGTACACTCATCACTCAGTATGGTCATCACTCAGTAAAGTCATCAGTCAGTAGAGTCACCTCTCAGTACAGTCATTTCTCAGTACAGTCATCACTCAGTAAGGTCATCTCTCAGTACAGTCATCGCTCAGTACAGTCATCTCTCAGTACAGTCATCGCTCAGTACAGTCATCTCTCAGTACAGTCATCAGTCATTGGAGTCATCTCTCAGTACAGTCATCACTCAGTTAGGTCATCTCTCACTACAGTCATCACCCAGTACACTCATCTCTCAGTACTGGTCATCACTCAGTTAAGTCATCTATCACGTCGGTTTTCACTCAGTACAGTCATCACTTAGTACACTCATCACTCAGTGCAGTCATCACTCAGTAAAGTCATTACTCATTACAGTCATCTCTCAGTACAGTCATTTTTCAGTACAGTCATCACTCATTACAGTCATCTCTCAGTACAGTCATCACTTGGTGCAGTCATCACTCAGTACAGTCATCTCTCAGTACAGTCATTTCTCAGTACAGTCATCACTCAGTAAGGCCATCTCTCAGTACACTCATAACTCAGTGCAATCAAATCTCAGTACCGGTCATCACTTGGTAAAGTCATCTACCACGTCAGTCATCACTCAGTATAGTTATCTCTCAGTACAGTCATCTCTCAGTACAGTCATTTTTCAGTACAGTCATCACTCAGTACACTCATCTCTCAGAACAGTCATTACTGAGTACAGTTATCTCTCAGTACAGTCATCTCTCAGTACAGTCATTTCTCAGTACAGTCATCACTCAGTACAGTCATCTCTCAGTACACTCATCACTCAGTAGTCATACTCAGTACAGTCATCTCTCAGTACACTCGTCACTCAGTAGTTATACTCAGTACAGTCATCTCAGTACAGTCATCAGTCAGTAAAGTAATTTCTCAGTACAGTCATTACTCAGTACAGTCATTTCTCAGTACAGTCATCACTCACTACAGTCATCACTCACTACAGTCATCTCCCAAGTAGTCATCTCTCAGTAAAGTCACCTCTCAGTACAGTCATCACTCAGTGCAGCCATCTCCCAGTACAGTCATCTCTCAGTACAGTCATCACTCAGTCCAATCATCCAGTACAGTCATCTCTCAGGTCAGTCATCACTCAGTACAGTCAACTCCCAGTACAGTCTTCACTCATTACAGTCATCTCTCTGTACAGTCATCTCTCAGTGTAGTCATCTCACAGTACAGTCATCCCTCATAACGGTCATCTCCCAGTACAGTTCTCACTCAGTACAGTCATCTCTCAAGTCAGTCATCACTCAGTACAGTCATCACTCAGTACAGTCATCTCACAGTACAGTCATCTCCCAGTACAGTCATCAATCAGTAAAGTCATCTCTTAATACAGTCGTCTCTCAGCACAGTAATCTCCCAGTACAGTCATCTCTCAGTTCAGTCATCTTCCGGTACAATCATCACTCAGTACAGTCATCTCCCAGTACAGTCTTCACTCAGTACAGTCATCTCTCCGTACAGTCATCACTCAGTACAGTCATCACTCAGTACAATCAATTCTCATTACAGTTATCACTCAGTACATTCATCTCTCACTACAGTCATCTCATAGTACACTCATAACTCAGCACAGTCATCTCCCAGTACAGTCATCTCAGTACAGTCATCAGTCAGTAAAATCATTTCTCAGTACAGTCATCACTCAGTGCAGCCATCTCTCAGTACAGTCATCACTCAGTAAAGTCATCACTCAGTAGAGTCATCTCCCAAGTAGTCATCTCTCAGTAAAGTCACCTCTCAGTACAGGCATCATTCAGTGCATTCATCTCCCAGTACAGTCATCACTCAGCACAGTCATCTCTCAGTACAGTCATCACTCAGTACATTCATCTCCCAGTACAGTCATCACTCAGTACAGTCAACTCCCAGCACAGTCATCACTCAGTACATTCATCTCCCAGTACAGTCATCACTCAGTACAGTCAACTCCCAGCACAGTCATCACTCAGTACATTCATCTCCCAGTACAGTCATCTACCAGTACAGTCATCTCCCAGCACAGTCATCACTCAGTACATTCATCTCCCAGTACAGTCATCACTCAGTACAGTCAACTCCCAGCACAGTCATCACTCAGTACATTCATCTCCCAGCACAGTCATCACTCAGTACATTCATCTCCCAGTACAGTCATCACTCAGTACAGTCAACTCCCAGCACAGTTATCACTCAGTACATTCGTCTCTCAGTACAGTCATCACTCAGTACATTCATCTTCCAGTACAGTCATCACTCAGTACATTCATCTCCCAGTACAGTTATCACTCAGTACAGTCAACTCCCAGCACAGTCATCACTCAGTACAGTCAACTCCCAGTACAGTCATCACTCAGTACATTCATCTCCCAGTACAGTCATCACTCAGTACATTCATCTCCCAGTACAGTCGTCTACTAGTACAGTCATCTCCCAGCACAGTCATCACTCAGTACATTCATCTCTCAGTACAGTTATCACTCAGTACATTCATCTCCCAGTACAGTCGTCTACTAGTACAGTCATCTCCCAGTACAGTCATTACTCAGTACAGTTAACTCCCAGCACAGTCATCACTCAGTACATTCATCTCCCAGTACAGTCATCACTCAGTACAGTTAACTCCCAGCACAGTCATCACTCAGTACATTCATCTCCCACTACAGTCATCACTCAGTACAGTCAACTCCCAGCACAGTCATCACTCAGTACATTCATCTCCCAGTACAGTCATCACTCAGTACAGTCAACTCCCAGCACAGTCATCACTCAGTACATTCATCTCCCAGTACAGTCATCACTCAGTACAGTCAACTCCCAGCACAGTCATCACTCAGTACATTCATCTCCCAGTACAGTCATCACTCAGTACAGTCAACTCCCAGCACACTCATCACTCAGTACATTCATCTCCCAGTACAGTCATCACTCAGTACAGTCAACTCCCAGTACAGTCATCACTCAGTACATTCATCTCCCAGTACAGTCATCACTCAGTACATTCATCTCCCAGTACAGTCATCACTCAGTACAGTCATCTCCCAGTACAGTCATCACTCAGTACATTCATCTCCCAGTACAGTCATCACTCAGTACAGTCAACTCCCAGCACAGTCATCACTCAGTACATTCATCTCCCAGTACAGTCATCACTCAGTACAGTCAACTCCCAGCACAGTCATCACTCAGTACATTCATCTCCCAGTACAGTCATCACTCAGTACAGTTAACTCCCAGCACAGTCATCACTCAGTACATTCATCTCCCAGTACAGTCATCACTCAGTACAGTCAACTCCCAGCACAGTCATCACTCAGTACATTCATCTCCCAGTACAGTCATCACTCAGTACATTCATCTCCCAGCACAGTCATCACTCAGTACAGTCAACTCCCAGTACAGTCATCACTCAGTACATTCATATCCCAGCACAGTCATCACTCAGTACATTCATCTCCCAGTACAGTCATCACTCAGTACAGTCAACTCCTAGCACAGTCATCACTCAGTACATTCATCTCCCAGTACAGTCATCACTCAGTACAGTCAACTCCTAGCACAGTCATCACTCAGTACATTCATCTCCCAGTACAGTCATCACTCAGTACAGTCAACTCCCAGCACAGTCATCACTCAGTACATTCATCTCCCAGTACAGTCATCACTCAGTACATTCATCTCCCAGTACAGTCATCACTCAGTACAGTCAACTCCCAGCACACTCATCACTCAGTACATTCATCTCCCAGTACAGTCATCACTCAGTACAGTCAACTCCCAGTACAGTCATCACTCAGTACATTCATCTCCCAGTACAGTCATCACTCAGTACATTCATCTCCCAGTACAGTCATCACTCAGTACAGTCAACTCCCAGCACAGTCATCACTCAGTACATTCATCTCCCAGTACAGTCATCACTCAGTACAGTCAACTCCCAGCACAGTCATCACTCAGTACAGTCAACTCCCAGTACAGTCATCACTCAGTACATTCATCTCCCAGTACAGTCATCACTCAGTACAGTCAACTCCTAGCACAGTCATCACTCAGTACATTCATCTCCCAGTACAGTCATCACTCAGTACAGTCAACTCCCAGCACAGTCATCACTCAGTACATTCATCTCCCAGTACAGTCATCACTCAGTACATTCATCTCCAGTACAGTCATCACTCAGTACAGTCAACTCCCAGCACACTCATCACTCAGTACATTCATCTCCCAGTACAGTCATCACTCAGTACAGTCAACTCCCAGTACAGTCATCACTCAGTACATTCATCTCCCAGTACAGTCATCACTCAGTACATTCATCTCCCAGTACAGTCATCACTCAGTACAGTCAACTCCCAGCACAGTCATCACTCAGTACATTCATCTCCCAGTACAGTCATCACTCAGTACAGTCAACTCCCAGCACAGTCATCACTCAGTACAGTCAACTCCCAGTACAGTCATCACTCAGTACAGTCAACTCCCAGCACAGTCATCACTCAGTACATTCATCTCCCAGTACAGTCATCACTCAGTACATTCATCTCCCAGTACAGTCATCACTCAGTACAGTCAACTCCCAGCACAGTCATCACTCAGTACAGTCAACTCCCAGTACAGTCATCACTCTACAGTTAACTCCCAGCACAGTCATCACTCAGTACATTCATCTCCCAGTACAGTCATCACTCAGTACATTCATCTTCCAGTGCAGTCATCTACTAGTACAGTCATCTCCCAGTACACTCATCACTCAGTACATTCATCTTCCAGTGCAGTCATCTACTAGTACAGTCATCTCCCAGTACAGTGCCCGACATAAGATGACCCCGGCTCAGGACGACCCCGGCTCCACATGTGAAGGATGGGATCGCTACCACGAAACGACCAGTTGGTCAACATGTTAACATGTTAACCACATCATGCAGAGCTAACATGTGGCCCACATATTAACATGTTAACCACATCATGCAGAACTAACATGTGGCCCACATGTTAACATGTTAACCACATCATGCAGAACTAACATGTGGCCCACATGTTAACATGTGGCCCACATGTTAACATGTTAACCACATCATGCAGAACTAACATGTGTAACTTATCGTTCAATAAAGACTAACTTTCTATCTTGGTTAGACCAATCTCAAGTCTTCTTCATCCATCATTGTTGATCATGTTAAGTGGATCATGTGGTCACTTATGGTTAACATGTTCGTCTACGTTAAGTGGATGACATCACACGTCCACTTGAGGTTCACTTCCTCCTCATGAATAAAATGATTCTAGATTTGTGCTGTATGGCTGGAGTGGTGGGTGGGAGGTGGGTTGCTGTGTGGCTGGAGTGGTGGTGGGTGGGTGGTGGGTTGCTGTATGGCTGGGGTAGTGGTGGGTGGGTGGTGGGTTGCTGTATGGCTGGAGTGGTGGGTGGGAGGTGGGTTGCTGTGTGGCTGGAGTGGTGGTGGGTGGGTGGTGGGTTGCTGTATGGCTGGGGTAGTGGTGGGTGGGTGGTGGGTTGCTGTATGGCTGGAGTGGTGGGTGGGAGGTGGGTTGCTGTGTGGCTGGAGTGGTGGTGGGTGGGTGGTGGGTTGCTGTATGGCTGGAGTAGTGGTGGGTGGGTGGTGGGTTGCTGTATGGCTGGAGTGTGGTGGGTGGGTGGTGGGTTGCTGTATGGCTGGAGTTTGGTGGGTGGGTGGTGGGTTGCTGTATGGCTGGAGTGGTGGGTGGGTGGTGGGTTGCTGTATGGCTGGGGTAGTGGTGGGTGGGTGGTGGGTTGCTGTATGGCTGGGGTAGTGATGGGTGGGTGGTGGGTTGCTGTATGGCTGGAGTGGTGGGTGGGTGGTGGGTTGCTGTATGGCTGGAGTAGTGGTGGGTGGGTGGTGGGTTGCTGTATGGCTGGGGTAGTGGTGGGTGGGTGGTGGGTTGCTGTATGGCTGGGGGGGACGGGTGAGTGGTGAGTTGCTGTATGGCTGTAGTGGTGGGTGGGTGGTGGGTTGCTGTATGGCTGTAGTGGTGGGTTGCTGTATGGCTGGAGTGGTGGGTTGCTGTATGGCTGGAGTGGTGGGTGGGTGGTGGGTTGCTGTATGGCTGGGGGGGACGGGTGAGTGGTGAGTTGCTGTATGGCTGTAGTGGTGGGTGGGTGGTGGGTTGCTGTATGGCTGTAGTGGTGGGTGGGTGGTGGGTTGCTGTATGGCTGGAGTGGTGGGTTGCTGTATGGCTGGAGTGGTGGGTGGGTGGTGGGTTGCTGTATGGCTGGAGTGGTGGGTGGGTGGTGGGTTGCTGTATGGCTGGAGTGGTGGGTGGGTGGTGGGTTGCTGTATGGCTGGAGTGGTGGGGGGGTGGTGGGTTGCTGTATGGCTGGAGTGGTGGGTGGGTGGTGGGTTGATGTATGGCTGGAGTGGTGGGTGGGTGGTGGGTTGCTGTATGGCTGGAGTGGTGGGTGGGTGGTGGGTTGCTGTATGGCTGTGGTAGTGATGGGTGGGTGGTGGGTTGCTGTATGGCTGGAGTGGTGGGTGGGTGGTGGGTTGCTGTATGGCTGGAGTAGTGGTGGGTGGGTGGTGGGTTGCTGTATGGCTGGAGTAGTGGTGGGTGGGTGGTGGGTTGCTGTATGGCTGGGGTAGTGGTGGGTTGCTGTATGGCTGGAGTGGTGGGTGGGTGGTGGGTTGCTGTATGGCTGGAGTGGTGGGTGGGTGGTATGGGCTGAGTGGTGGCGGGGCGTCTTCAGGTGGGACGGTGGGTTGGAGGAGGAGGCGGGCCCACCACCAGCCTGGGTGGCTGGGCTCCAGCCAGCCAGCCAGAGTTAGTGTGGCGTGGAGCAGCGTCGTGGTGGGAGGTGCGACCGGAGTTGTGGTGGCGCTTGGTGCCTCGTCTCATGATGAACAGTTGACATCTCTGTACCTCTAGGAGGACATCAAGAAACTGACGCCACATGGACTTCTTAGTCAAATATTATTCTTTTTTTCATTTCAAAATTGTATTGCACTTGGTGATCGTTATTTGTATTTTCCTAGATATTTGTAGCTGATGTGGTAGTGTGTGGCTGGCGTGTTGTTGTGAGACACAACATGATGATGCTTAGCAACACTGTTCCTGTAGGACATGTTTCATCATACATCAACAACTTCAGTGATTACTGATGTGATCTAACAACCTATGATCACAACTAGAGATCCTTACAACCTATGATCACCACTAGAGATCGTGAGGTTATAATGGTGTGGAGTGAGGGACAATGAAGGCTGGCGAGGAGTGAGGTTCAGGTGGACGACGACACATGCAATGTGATCAACGTCAGAGGGAAGTGGGTCTTGCTCAGATACTGGCCAGAGCAGAAGACGTGTTAGGACACAAGGAATAAACCAGTAATGATGGTGGACATGTGGAGTTAAGAACCAGTAATAATGGTGGACATGTGGAGTTAAGAACCAGTAATGATGGTAGACATGTGGAGTTAAGTACCAGTAATGATGGTGGACATGTGGAGTTAAGAACCAGTAATGATGGTGGACATGTGGAGTTAAGAACCAGTAATGATGGTGGACATGTGGAGTTAAGAACCAGTAATGATGGTGGACATGTGGAGTTAAGAACCAGTAATGATGGTGGACATGTGGAGTTAAGAACCAGTAATGATGGTGGACATGTGGAGTTAAGAACTAGTAATGATGGTGGACATGTGGAGTTAAGAACTAGTAATGATGGTGGACATGTGGAGTTAAGAACTAGTAATGATGGTGGACATGTGGAGTTAAGAACTAGTAATGATGGTGGACATGTGGAGTTAAGACACAGATATGGAGATGCATTGTATGATACAGGATACCCTCTGACGTCAAGAGACAGTTTATCTGGGCAAGAAATACATCATTATGACTTCAACAATACGTCATACGTCAATAGTTACGTCATGACACAAGTAACCAAATGACGTTGTTCTTCTTCATGATGAAGATGCAGTAGCGAGGACAATGGTCTGCAAGATACATATTACCATCACAAGAAACCAAAATATGAATAATGAGAATCTAAGTTTGTATGTGTTGACCAGACACGACCGACCCATCACTCAGGACCAACATAATAACACAAACTTGACTCTTAGTCAACATGAAAATGACGAAGAAAAATGAAATGGAATAAGACGTATCAGAAACTGTGAAGAACAACGTGTGAACTTATGATAACCAGGACAGTTGTTGTGTTTTGATAACAGTTGTGGTGTTATGATAACCAGAACAGTTGTGTTTTGATAACAGTTGTGGTGTTATGATAACAGTGATAACATTGCACAGTAGCAACACATTGGAGTTTAGTGAGTGTGTGTGGTGGGTACACCACGTTTCATGTGGGAGATAAATAATGATTATTGAACGACTTTGATACAAACGTTAGATAAGAAATTATTGATCTGATTATCATATTGCTGTTATGGAAAATATTAATCTGTTGTTACGCTAAAACACAACTTCCGTCACAGTACCGCCGTCACACTGTAACCCATGGTTTCCGTCACACTGTTACTCATGACTTGTGTTACACTTATGTAAAGTATGAAGGTAGTGAGGTCGAGTGTGTATTATATGTCTGTCGTCTTGAAGAGTTTTTATGTGAATGATTTTCCCACTCTTCTACTTGTGACAAACTCACTAATATTTTAAATTTATATATATGATAATTATCTTAAGCGAAAAATGAAAATTTGAAATAAATAAACAACTGTGCATTATGCTAAACCAACCTATAAACAAGAAAATTAAACCAACCACCTAAAACACAAATGCTAAAACACAACAAAGTGGGAATACATATCAAATTCTCAACTTAATTATTGGAATTTAAAGTTGATTTACGAATTTCATTTCTGTGTTGAGTGATTTGTGTTCATATAATTTTCACTTGACACAGAAGTGAATTTTGCAGACCAGTTTCGTGCTATATTATGGCAGACAAGGCCAGCGTCTGAGCAGCATAGTAGCACTGATCAAACTGATGCTAACACCAGGTAATGATACACACATTATCACAACACTCTCTCCACAACTCTCTAACCAAACCTATGATTTTATTCTAAGTCTTGAGAGGAGAAGGTCGTTAGATAAATCAGGACGACTGAGGAAAACTCCGTCATATAAACTCTTCCTCATCAGTGAGAGAATCTATGACATACCTTTGAAGGCGCCCATGAAATAAGGTGCTAAACTCCAACATTTTCCCGGTCCTATAAGGGCGAGTTTTCGTTGCTCAGTTTACCCAGGTCTTTAGGTGTGGCACATTAGTAACCTGTATCGTCCCGAAGCTGCTGAGGACGCACTCGCTCAGAGTGGTGCAGGAGAGGCTGCCAGAGGAGAGAAATCAGAGGTAATATTGGCTGGTGAAAGAGGACGTGAGCGGAGAAGGTGAAGGAAGCGTTTACACTGCTGATACCTGAGGCAGCTCAGAGTGTGGCATCACAGTTGAGGTCAGGCTGATACTATCGCGAAAACTTACACAGTTGACAGCGTTTGTAGGAAACTCAAACCAGCAAGAGAAACAGCACAGGTGAGAACGCTGCCAGACCATTCACAGTGGCCAGTAATCCCTGTGGTTGAATGCCGGGTTCAGCAGCATAGACCGCTGCACCGCATAAGCCAAGGATTAACACGGAAAGAAAGAGTGTCAGATGAGAAGAGCTTTTATATGTGTGTGTGATGGATATTAATGAAAAAAAGATATAAAACGGAAGGAAAGACCACTGAATTACATGTACTAAGACAATCTTTTCAGTGTGAGGGAAACCCTCCAAGTTTGAAAATAAGTCACATATGTTTCTTTGGTCGTCAGTAATGTAAACATTAAGAATGTGAGTGATAAGTGACCACACCAGACGCTGTTGTTGTTCATCGCTTCCCAATACAAGAGGTCAACATAATACTACGTCATCATAAGGTAAGTCTACATTTTCTTTACGTTTTAAACTTGCTTCTGACGACATGTCATCTCCCCAGTAAGATTACTATGTACATAAGTCGACTGACACGTTACATATAACTACCATTATAACCTAACCTGGTTATGATCAGATTCCAACTGTATTGTTAACACCAATCTTCATAACGGAGACATATCGGGTTAGGTTACTTCTCAGTGTGATACAGAAACAGTGAAAACATTTCACATTAAATTATACTGACCCATTCCTTTGTACGATCTAGATACCATGTTCAGCACACAATCTCTGAGGTAAAAAGTAATTACCCAAAAAACTATTTTCAAAGGCAATGTTACACTTGCATTTTAGTACTTCGTCATCTCTACTTATGGCTTGAATACCATCTGCAGACGTGTGAGTATACAACTGGCAAGGTTCCCCAAGTGTTCTAGGTCCATGTTTTTTTGGGTCACTAAAGTCTTCATCTCACGATTGAGGCGAGGAAATGATGAGGTGTTGCAGGAAGCAGCCGCCTGGTCGTGCGTTCTGAGCGACCGGTGCGACTAAAAATCTCAAGTGTGCGGACAATTTCTTGTTTGTAGGCGAGAATTCGGACTTTCTCCTTCTTAGAAAAGAAAAAGCAAGCCTCTTGTAGAAGAAATCCCAAGTGAAGTGGAAGGCTAGAATAACAAAGAAAGAACATCTTTCCCTCAAGATAGCCTGAGGCCCACTGGGGCGGGTTGTGAGTGCTACATCGTTAGAAAAATTAGTCTCAGTGACCAGATATATGAAGATTTCGCCCTGTGAACGATTTGTTTTGTTTTTGTTTTCATCAACAAAACCCTCAGTAGCTTTCAATCCTGACCTAATAACACTTCATCAACCATATAATACAATAATCAATACGATAATTATCACCACCTTCATCATTGTTAGCGAGGTAGCGCAAGGAAATGGACGAGGAATGGACCAACCCATCCACATACACATGTATATATACATAAACGGCCACACACGCACATATACTTACATACATATACATTTTAACGTATACATACATATACATACACAGACATATACATATATATACTTGTACATATCCATACATGCTGCCTTCATCCATTCCCATCGCCACCCTGCCACACATGAAATAGCATCCCCACATACTCTACCGAGGCAGCGCAAGAAACAGACAAAAAGGCTACATTCTTTCACATTCAGTTCGTAGCTGTCATGTGTGTAATGCACCCAAACCACAGCTCCCTTCAAACATCCAGATCCCACAAAACATTCCATGGTTTTTCCCAGACACTTCATATAACCTGGTTCAATCCACTGACAGCACGTCGACCCCGGTATACCACATGGTACCAATTCACTCTGTTCCTTGCCCGCCTTTCACCCTCCTGCATGTTCAGGACCCGATCGCTCAAAATCTTTTTCGCTCCATCCTTCCACCTCCAATTTGGTCTCCCACTTCTCCTCGTTCCCTCCATCTCTGACACACATATATCCTCTTTGTCAATCTTTCCTCACTCATTCTCTCCATGTGACCAAACCATTTCAAAATACCCTCTTCTGCTCTCTCAACCACACTCATTTTATTACCACACATCTCTCTTACCCTTTTATTACTTACTCGATCAAACCACCTCACACCACATATTGTCCTCAAACATCTCATTTCCAACACATCCACACTCCTCCGCACAACAATATCTATAGCCCACGCCTCGCAACCATATAACATTGTTGGAACCACTATTCCTTCAAACATACCCATTTTTGTTTTCCGAGACAATGTTCTCGCCTTCCACGCATTTTTCAACGCTCCCAGAACTCTCGCCCCCTCCCCCAACCTGTGACTCACTTCCGCTTCCATGGTTCCATCCGCTGCCAAATCCACAACGAAGATATCTAAAACACTTCACTTTCGCCAATTTTCTCCATTCAAACTTACCTCCCAGTTGACTTGTTCCTCAACCCTACTGTACCTAATAACCTTGCTCTTATTCACATTTACTCTCAGCTTTCTTCTTTCACACACTTCACCAAACTCAGTCACCAGCTTCTGCCGTTTCTCACACGATTCAGCCATCAGCGCTGTATCATCAGCGAACAACAAATGACTCACTTCCCAAGCCCTCTCATCCACAACAGACCGCATACTTGCCCCTCTCCAAAACTCTTGCATTCACCTCCCTAACAACCCCATCCATAAACAGATTAAAAAACCATGGAAACATGACGCACCCCTGCCGCACACCGACATTCCCTGAGAACTAATCACTTTCCTATCTTCCTACTCGTACACATGCCTTACATCCTCGATAAAAACTTTTCACTGCTTTCACTTTCGCCAATTTTCTCCATTCAAACTTACCTCCCAGTTGACTTGTTCCTCAACCCTACTGTACCTAATAACCTTGCTCTTATTCACATTTACTCTCAGCTTTCTTCTTTCACACACTTCACCAAACTCAGTCACCAGCTTCTGCCGTTTCTCACACGATTCAGCCATCAGCGCTGTATCATCAGCGAACAACAAATGACTCACTTCCCAAGCCCTCTCATCCACAACAGACCGCATACTTGCCCCTCTCCAAAACTCTTGCATTCACCTCCCTAACAACCCCATCCATAAACAGATTAAAAAACCATGGAAACATGACGCACCCCTGCCGCACACCGACATTCCCTGAGAACTAATCACTTTCCTATCTTCCTACTCGTACACATGCCTTACATCCTCGATAAAAACTTTTCACTGCTTTCACTTTCGCCAATTTTCTCCATTCAAACTTACCTCCCAGTTGACTTGTTCCTCAACCCTACTGTACCTAATAACCTTGCTCTTATTCACATTTACTCTAAGCTTTCTTCTTTCACACACTTCACCAAACTCAGTCACCAGCTTCTGCCGTTTCTCACACGATTCAGCCATCAGCGCTGTATCATCAGCGAACAACAAATGACTCACTTCCCAAGCCCTCTCATCCACAACAGACCGCATACTTGCCCCTCTCCAAAACTCTTGCATTCACCTCCCTAACAACCCCATCCATAAACAGATTAAAAAACCATGGAAACATGACGCACCCCTGCCGCACACCGACATTCCCTGAGAACTAATCACTTTCCTATCTTCCTACTCGTACACATGCCTTACATCCTCGATAAAAACTTTTCACTGCTTTCACTTTCGCCAATTTTCTCCATTCAAACTTACCTCCCAGTTGACTTGTTCCTCAACCCTACTGTACCTAATAACCTTGCTCTTATTCACATTTACTCTCAGCTTTCTTCTTTCACACACTTCACCAAACTCAGTCACCAGCTTCTGCCGTTTCTCACACGATTCAGCCATCAGCGCTGTATCATCAGCGAACAACAAATGACTCACTTCCCAAGCCCTCTCATCCACAACAGACCGCATACTTGCCCCTCTCCAAAACTCTTGCATTCACCTCCCTAACAACCCCATCCATAAACAGATTAAAAAACCATGGAAACATGACGCACCCCTGCCGCACACCGACATTCCCTGAGAACTAATCACTTTCCTATCTTCCTACTCGTACACATGCCTTACATCCTCGATAAAAACTTTTCACTGCTTCTAACAACTTGCCTTCCACACCTTATATTCTTAATACCTTCCACAAAACATCTCTATCAACTCTATCATATGCCTTCTCCAGATCTATAAATGCTACATACAACCATTTGTTTTTCTGAGTACTTCTCACATGCATACTTGGAAGCAAACACCTGATCCACACATCCTTTACCACTTCCAAAACCACACTGCTCTTCCCCAATCTGATTCTCTGTACATGCCTTCACCCTCTCAATCAATACCCTCCCAATTAATTTCCCAGGACTACTCAACAAACTTATACCTTTGTAATTTGAACACTCACCTTTATCCCCTTTGCCTTTGTGCAATGGCACTATGCATGCATTCCGCCAATCCTCAGGCACCTCACCATGAGTCATACATACATTGTTTATCCTTACTAACCAGTCAACAATATAGTCACCCCCGTTTTTAATAAATTCCACTGCAATACCATCCAAACCCACTGCCTTGCCACCTCGACCAAAACACCCGATATCTGCCACTCTATCATCAAACACATTCGACAAACCTTCAAAATACTCACTCCATCTCCTTCTTACATCACCACTACTTGTTATCACCTCCCCATTAGCCCCCTTCACCAATGTTCCCATTTCTTCTCTTGTCTTATGCACTTTATTTACCTCCTTCCAAAACATCTTTTTATTCTCTCTAAAATTTAATGATTCTCACCTCAACTCTCATTTGCCCTCTTTTTCACCTCTTGCACCTTTCTCTTGACCTACTGCCTCTCTCTTTCATACATCTCCCGGTCATTTGCACTATTTCCTTGCAAAACTCGTCCAAATGCCCCTCTCTTCTCTTTCACTAATAATCTTACTTCTTCATCCCACCACTCACTACCCTTTCTAATCTCCCAACCTCCCACGCTTCTCATGCCACAAGCATCTTTTGCGCAAGCCATCACTGCTTCCTTAAATACATCCTATTCCTCCCCCACTCCCCTTACGTCATTTGCTCTCACCTTTTTCCATTCTGCACTCAGTCTCTCTTGGCACTTCCTCACACAAGTCTCCTTCCCAAGCTCACTTACTCTCACCACTCTCTTCACCCCAACATTCTCTCTTCTTTTCTGAAAACCTCTACAAATCTTCACTTTCGCCTCCACAAGATATTGATCAGACATCCCTCCAGCTGCACCTCTCAGTACATTAACATCCAAAAGTCTCTCTTTCGCGTGCCTATCAATCAACACGTAATCCAATAACGTTCTCTGGCCATCTCTCCTACTTACATACGTATACTTATGTATATCTCTCTTTTTAAACCAGGTATTCCCAATCACCAATCCTTTTTCAGCACATAAATCTACAAGCTCTTCACCATTTCCATTTACAACACTGAACACCCCATGTACACCAATTATTCCCTCAACTGCCACATTACTCACCTTTGCATTCAAATCATCCATCACTATAACATCTTTTTATTCTCCGAAAAATCTAATGATACCCTCCCATCCCAACTCTAATTTGCCCTTTTTTTCACCTCCTGCACCTTTCTCTTGACCTCCTGCCTCTTTCTTTTATACATTTCTCAGTCATTCGCACTAGTTCCCTGCAAAAATCGTCCAAACGCCTCTCTCTTCACTTTTACAAACAATCTTACTTCTTCATTCCACCACTCACCACCCTTTCCAATCTGCCCACCTTCCACGCTTTTCATGCCACAAGCATCTTTTGCAAAAGCCATCACTGCTTCCCTAAATACATCCCTGTCCTCCCCCACTCCCATTACGTCATTTGCTCTCACCTTTTTCCTTTCTGCACTCAATCTATCTGTGTATCTTTCTACCTATCAATCTATCTATCTATCTATCTATCTATCTATCTATCATTATATATATTTTTTTTATTTTGCTTTGTCGCTGCCACCCGCGTTAGCGAGGTAGCGCAAGGAAACGGACGAAAAAATGGCCCAACCCACCCACATACACATGTATATACATACACGTCCACACACGCAAATACACATACCTATACATCTCAATGTATACATATATATATATATATATATATATATATATATATATATATATATATACACAGACATATACATATGTACACATGTAAATAATTCATACTGTCTGCCTTTATTCATTCCCATCGCCACTCCGCCACACATGAAATAACCCCCCCTTCCCCCACATGTGCTCGAGGTGGCGCTAGGAAAAGACAACAAAGTCCATATTCGTTCACACTCAGTCCCTAGCTATCATATAATAATGCACCAAAACCACAGCACCCTTTCCACATCCAGGCCCCACAGAACTTTCCATGGTTTACCCCAGACGCTTCACATGCCCTGGTTCAATCCATTGATAGCACGTCGACCCCAGTATACCACATCGTTCCAGTTCACTCTGTTCCTTGCACGCCTTACACCCTCCTGCATGTTTAGGCCCCAATGACTCAAAATCTTTTTCACTCCATCTTTCCACCTCCAATTTGGTCTCCCACTTCTCGTTCCCTCCACCTCTGACACATATATCCTCTTGGTCAATCTTTCCTCACTCATTCTCTCCATGTGACCAAACCATTTCGAAACACTCTCTTCTGCTCTCTCAATCACTCTTTTTTTTTATTACCACACATCTCTCTTACACTATTATTACTTACTCGATCAAAGCACCTGACACCTCATATTGTCCTCAAACATCTCATTTCCAGCACATCCACCCTCCTCTGCACAACTCTATCTATAGCCCACGCCTCGCAACAATATAACATTGTTGGAACCACTATTCCTTCAAACATACCCATTTTTGCTTTCCGAGATAATGTTCTTGACTTCCACACATTCTTCAATGCTCCCACAACTTTCGGCCCCTCCCCCAACCTATGATTCATTTCCGCTTCCATGGTTCCATCCTCTGCCAAATCCACTCCAAGATATCTAAAACATTTCACTTCCTCCAGTTTTTCTCCATTCAAACTTACCTCTAAATTGACTTGCCCCTCAACCCTACTGTACTTAATAACCTTGCTCTTATTCACATTTACTCTAAGCTTTCTTCTTTCACACACATTACCAAACTCAGTCACCAGTTTCTGCAGTTTCTCACACGAATCAGCTAACAGCGCTGTATCATCAGCGAACAATAACTGACTCACTTCCCAAGCTCTCTCGTCCACAACAGCCTACATACTTGCCCTCTTTCCAAAACTCCTGCATTCACCTCCCTAACAACCCCATCCATAAACAAATTAAACAACCATGGAGACATCACACACCCTTGCCGCAAACCTACATTCACTGAGAACCAATCACTTTCCTCTCTTCCTACACGTACACATGCCTTACATCCTTGATAAAAACTTCACTGCTTCTAACCACTTGCCTCCCACACCATATATTCTTAATACCTTCCACAAAAAATCTCTATCAACTCTATCATATGACTTCTCCAGATCCATAAATGCTACATAGAAATCCATTTGCTTTTCTAAGTATTTCTCACATACATTCTTCAGAGCAAACACCTGATCCACACATCCTCTACCAATTCTGAAACCACACTGCTCTTCTCCAATCTGATGCTCTGTACATGCCTTCACCCTCTCATTCAATACCCTCCCATATAATTTCCCAGGAATACTCAACAAACTTATACCTCTGTAATTTGAGCACTCACTTTTATCCTCTTTGCCTTTGTACAATGGCACTATGCAAGCATTCCGCCAATCCAAGCACCTCACCATGAGTCATACATATATTAGATAACCTTACCAACCAGTTAACAATACAGTCACCCCCTTTTTTAATAAATTCCATTGCAATACCATCCAAACCTGCCGCCATGCCGGCTTTCATCTTCCGCAAAGCTTTTACAACCTCTTCTCTGTTTACCAAATCATTCTCCCTAACCCTCTCACTTTGCACACCACCTCGATCAAAACACCCTATATCTGCCACTCTATCATCAAACACATTCAACAAACCTTCAAAATACTCACTCCATCTCCTTCTCATATCACCACTACTTGTTATCACCTCCCCATTTGTCCCCTTCACTGAAGTTACCATATGTTCCCTTGTCTTACGCACTTTATTTACCTCCTTCCAAAACATCTTTTTATTCTCCCTAAGATTCAATTATACTCTCTCACCCTAACTCTCATTTGCACTCTTTTTCACCTCTTGCACCTTTCTCTTGACCTCCTGCCTCTTCCTTTTATACATCTCCCACTCATTTGCATTATTTCCCTGCAGAAATCGTCCAAATGCCTCTCTCTCTTTCACTAATAATCTTACTTTTTCATCCCACCACTCACTACCTTTTCTAATCACCCCACCTCCCACACTTCTCATGCCACAAGCATCTTTTGCGCAAGTCATCACTGCTTCCCTAAATACATCCCATTCCTCCTCAACTCTCCTTACCTCCTTTGTTCTCATCTATTTCCTTTCTGTGCTCAGTCTCTCCTGGTACTTCCTCACACAAGTCTCCTTCCCAAGCTCACTTACTCCCACCACTCTCTTCACCCCAACATTCTCTCTTCTTTTCTGAAAACCTCTACAAATCTTCACCTTCGCCACCACAAAATAATGATCAGACATCCCTCCAGTTGCACCTCTCAGCACATTAACATCCAAAAGTCTCTCTTTCGCGCGCCTATCAATTAACATGTAATCCAATAACGCTCTCTGGCCATCTCTCCTACTTACATACGTATACTTATATATATCTCTCTTCTTAACCCAGGTATTCCCAATCACCAGTCCTTTTTCAGCATATAAATCTACAAGCTCTTCACCATTTCCATTTACAACACTGAACACCCCATGTACACAAATTATTCCCTCAACTGCCACATTATTCACCTTTGCATTCAAATCACCCATCACTATAACCCGATCTCTTGCATCAAAACTACTAACACACTCAATCAGCTGCTTGCAAAACACTTGCCTCTCATGATCTTTCTTCTCATGCCCAGGTGCATATGCACCAATAATCACCCATCTCTCTCCATCCACTTTCAGTTTTACCCATATTAATCTAGAGTTTACTTTTTTACACTCTATCACCTGCTCCCACCACTCCTGTTTCAGGAGTAGTGCTACTCCTTCCCTTGCTCTTGTCCTCTCACTAACCCCTGACTTTACTCCCAAGAAATTCCCAAACCACTCTTCCCCTTTACCCTTGAGCTTCGTTTCACTCAGAGCCAAAACATCCAGGTTTCTTTCCTCAAACATACTACCTATCTCTCCCGCGTGACTTCTTCTTGTGTTTCCCCTTTTAGAAAGTTAAAATACAAGGAGGGGAGGGTTTCCAGCACCCCGCTCCTGTCCCCTTTAATCGCCTTTTACTACACGTGAGGAATGTGTGGGAAGTATTCTTTCTCCCCATCCCCAGGGATGATATATATATATATATATATATATATATATATATATATATATATATATATATATATATATATATATATATATATATATATATATACATATATTTTTTTTTTTTTTTTTTGCTTTGTCGCTGTCTCCCGCGTTTGCGAGGTAGCGCAAGGAAACAGACGAAAGAAATGGCCCAACCCACCCCCATACACATGTATATACATACGTCCACACACGCAAATATACATACTTACACAGCTTTCCGTGGTTTACCCCAGACGCTTCACATGCCTTGATTCAATCCACTGACAGCACGTCAACCCCGGTATGCCACATCGCTCCAATTCACTCTATTCCTTGCCCTCCTTTCACCCTCCTGCATGTTCAGGCCCCGATCACACAAAATCTTTTTCACTCCATCCTTCCACCTCCAATTTGGTCTCCCTCTTCTCCTCGTTCCCTCCACCTGCGACACATATATCCTCTTGGTCAATCTTTCCTCACTCATTCTCTCCATGTGCCCAAACCATTTCAAAACACCCTCTTCTGCTCTTTCAACCACGCTCTTTTTATTTCCACACATCTCTCTTACCCTTACGTTACTTACTCGATCAAACCACCTCACACCACACATTGTCCTCAAACATCTCATTTCCAGCACATCCATCCTCCTGCGCAGAACTCTATCCATAGCCCACGCCTCGCAACCATACAACATTGTTGGAACCACTATTCCTTCAAACATACCCATTTTTGCTTTCCGAGATAATGTTCTCGACTTCCACACATTCTTCAAGGCTCCCAGAATTTTCGCCCCCTCCCCCACCCTATGATCCACTTCCGCTTCCATGGTTCCATCCGCTGCCAGATCCACTCCCAGATATCTAAAACACTTCACTTCCTCAAGTTTTTCTCCATTCAAACTCACCTCCCAATAGACTTGACCCTCAACCCTACTGTACCTAATAACCTTGCTCTTATTCACATTTACTCTTAACTTTCTTCTTTCACACACTTTACCAAACTCAGTCACCAGCTTCTGCAGTTTCTCACATGAATCAGCCACCAGCGCAGTATCATCAGCGAACAACAACTGACTCACTTCCCATGCTCTCTCATCCCCAGCAGACTTCATACTTGCCTCTCTTTCCAAAACTCTTGCATTCACCTCCCTAACAACCCCATCCATAAACAAATTAAACAACCATGGAGACATCACACACCCCTGCCGCAAACCTACATTCACTGAGAACCAATCACTTTCCTCTCTTCCTACACGTACACATGCCTTACATCCTCGATAAAAACTTTTCACTGCTTCTAACAACTTGCCTCCCACACCATATATTCTTAATACCTTCCACAGAGCGTCTCTATCAACTCTATCATATGCCTTCTCCAGATCCATAAATGCTACATACAAATCCATTTGCTTTTCTAAGTATTTCTCACATACATTCTTCAAAGCAAACACCTGATCCACACATCCTCTACCACTTCTGAAACCACACTGCTCTTCCCCAATCTGATGCTCTGTACATGCCTTCACCCTCTCAATCAATACCCTCCCATACAATTTACCAGGAATACTCAACAAACTTATACCTCTGTAATTTGAGCACTCACTCTTACCCCCTTTGCCTTTGTACAATGGCACTATGCACGCATTCCGCCAATCCTCAGGCACCTCACCATGAATCATACATACATTAAATAACCTTACCAACCAGTCAATAATACAGTCACCCCCTTTTTTAATAAATTCCACTGCAATACCATCCAAACCTGCTGCTTTATATATACATATATATATAAATATATATATATATATATATATATATATATATATATATATATATATATATATATATATATATATATATATATATATATATATATATATATATATATATATATATATATATATATAATATATATATATATATATATATATATATATATATATATATATATATATATATATATATATATATATATATATATATATATATATATATATATATATTATCCCTGGGGATAGGGGATTAAGAATACTTCCCACGTATTTCCTGCGTGTCGTAGAAGGCGACTAAAAGGGAAGGGAGCGGGTGGCTGGAAATCCTCCCCTCTCGTTTTTTTTTATTTCCAAAAGAAGGAACAGAGGGGGGCCAGGTGAGGATATTCCAAAAAAGGCCCAGTCCTCTGTCCTTAACGCTACCTCGCTAACGCGAGAAATGGCGATTAGTTTAAAAGAAAGAAAAGAATATATATATATATATATATATATATATATATATATATATGTATATATATATATATATATATATATATATATATATATATATATATATATATATATATATATATATATATATATATATATATATATATATATATTTCTAAGAGGGAAACAGAAGAAGGAGTCATGCGAGCGCTCATCCACCTCGAAGGCTCAGATTGGGGTGTCTAAATGTGTGTGGATGTAACCAAGATGAGAAAAAAGGAGAGATAGGTAGTATGTTTGACGAAAGGAACCTGGATGTTTTGGCTCTGAGTGAAACGAAGCTCAAGGGTAAATGGGACGAGTGGTTTGGGAAAGTCTTGGGAGTAAAGTCTGGGTTTGGTGTGAGGAGAAATAGATTGATGTTGGTAAAGCTGAAAGTGGATGGAGAGAGATGGGTGATTATTGGTGTCTATGCACCTAGTCATGAGAAGAAAGATCATGAGAGGCAAGTGTTTTGGGAGCAGCTGAGTGAGTGTGTTAGTAGTTTTGATGCACGAGACCGGGTTATAGTGATGGCTGATTTGAATGCAAAGCTGAGTAATGTGGCAGTTGAGAGTATAATTGGTATACATGGGGTGTTCAGTGTTGTAAATGGAAATGATGAAGAGCTTATAGATTTGTGTGCTGAAAAAGGACTGGTGATTGGGAATACCTGGTTTAAAAAGAGAGATATTCATGAATATACGTACTTGAGAAGGGGAGATGGCCAGAGGGCGTTATTGGAATACGTGTTGATTAGTAGCCGCGTGAAAGAGAGACTTTTGAATGTTAATGTGCTGAGAGGTGCAACTGGAGGGATGTCTGATCATTATCTTGTGGAGGCGAAGGTGAAGACTTGTAGAGGTTTTCAGAAAAGAAGAGATAATGTTGGGGAGAAAAGAGTGGTGAGAGTAAGTGAGCTTGAAAAGGAGACTTGTGTGAGGAAGTAACAGGAAAGATTGAGAGTAGACTGGAAAAGGTGAGAGCAAATGACGTAACGGGAGTGGGTGAGGAATGGGATGTATCTAGAGAAGCAGTGATGCGAAAAGTGGGAGGTGGACAGATTGGAAGGGGTAGTGAGTGGTGTGATGAAGAAGTAAGGTTGTTAGTGAAAGAGAAAAGAGATACCTTTGGATGATATTTGCAGGGAAGTAGCGCAAATGACTGGGATATTATAAAAGAAAGCGACAGGAGGTCAAGAGAAAGGTGGAATGGTTGAAAAAGAGGGTATATGAGTGTTGGGGTGAGAGAGTATCATTATATGTTAGAGAAAATATAAAGATGTTTTGGAAGGAGGTAAATAAAGTGCGCAAGACAAGGGAACAAATGGGAACATTGGTGAAGGGGGCTAATGGGGAGGTAATAACAAATAGTGGTGAAGTGAAAAGAAGATGGTTTGTTGGATGTATTTGATGATAGAGTGGCAGATATAGGATGTTTTGGTCGAGGTGGTGTGCGAAGTGAGAGGGTCAGGGAGAATGGTCTGGTGAACAGAGAAGAGGTAGTGAAAGCTTTGCGAAAGATGAAAGCCGGCAAGGCGGCGGGTTTGGATGGTATTGCAGTATAATTTACTAAGGAAGGGGGGGGGTAACTGTGTTGTTGACTGGTTGGAAATGATATTCAGTGCATGCATGGTTCATATTGAGGTGCCTGAGGATTGGCGGAATGCTTGCATAGTGCCATTGTACAAAGGCAAAGGGGATAAGAGTGAGTGTTCAAATTACAGAGGTATAAGTTTGTTGAGTATTCCTGGGAAATTATATGGGAGAGTATTGACTGAGAGGGTGAAGGCATATACAGAGCATCAGATTGGGGAAGAGCAGTGTGGTTTCAGAAGTGGTAGAGGATGTGTGGATCAGGTGTTTGCTTTGAAGAATGTATGTGAGAAATACTTAGAAAAGCAAATGGATTTGTATGTAGCATTTATGGACCTGGAGAAGGCATATGATAGGGTTGATAGAGATGCTCTGTGGAAGGTATTAAGAATATATGATGTGGGAGGTAAGTTGTTAGAAGCAGTGATGTGGGAGGTTCACTAAATAATCGTAAGTGTAGGGTAGACCCTCCAGGCCCAACTTAACTGTGTCCCTCACGAGGTGGACCTGGCGGGGAGTGTTGAGAAGGGCGCCTGGTACTGCCATGGTGTCATATACAGGAAGACACCATAAGGACATGAGAAGGAAGATCCTGGAAATGATCAACTAAACAACTTCTTAAAGGCGAGGTCTTGGTGATGTGTGTGTGGTGGTGATGTGAAGATGGTGGTGATGTGAGTGTGGTGGTGATGTGAGGGTGGTGGTGATGTGTGGGTGGTGGTGATGTGAGGGTGGTGGTGATGTGAGTGTGGTGGTGATGTGAAGGTGGTGGTGATGTGAGGGTGGTGGTGATGTGAGGGTGGTGGTGATGTGAAGGTGGTGGTGATGTGAGGGTGGTGGTGATGTGAGGGTGCTGGTGATGTGAGGGTGCTGGTGATGTGAGGGTGGTGGTGATGTGAGGGTGGTGGTGATGTGTGGGTGGTGGTGATGTGAAGGTGGTGGTGATGTGAGGGTGGTGGTGATGTGAGGGTGGTGGTGATGTGTGGGTGGTGGTGATGTGAGGGTGGTGGTGATGTGAGTGTGGTGGTGATGTGAAGGTGGTGGTGATGTGAGGGTGGTGGTGATGTGAGGGTGGTGGTGATGTGAAGGTGGTGGTGATGTGAGGGTGATGGTGATGTGAGGGTGCTGGTGATGTGAGGGTGCTGGTGATGTGAGGGTGGTGGTGATGTGTGGGTGGTGGTGATGTGTGGGTGGTGGTGATGTGAAGGTGGTGGTGATGTGAGGGTGGTGGTGATGTGAGGGTGGTGGTGATGTGTGGGTGGTGGTGATGTGAGGGTGGTGGTGATGTGTGGGTGGTGGTGATGTGAGGGTGGTGGTGATGTGAAGGTGGTGGTGATGTGAGGGTGGTGGTGATGTGAGGGTGGTGGTGATGTGAAGGTGGTGGTGATGTGAGGGTGGTGGTGATGTGAGGGTGGTGGTGATGTGAGGGTGGTGGTGATGTGAGGGTGCTGGTGATGTGAGGGTGGTGGTGATGTGAGGGTGGTGGTGATGTGTGGGTGGTGGTGATGTGAGGGTGGTGGTGATGTGAGGGTGGTGGTGATGTGTGGGTGGTGGTGATGTGAGGGTGGTGGTGATGTGAGGGTGGTGGTGATGTGAGGGTGGTGGTGATGTGTGGGTGGTGGTGATGTGAAGGTGGTGGTGATGTGAGGGTGGTGGTGATGTGAAGATGGTGGTGATGTGAGGGTGGTGGTGATGTGAGGGTGGTGGTGATGTGTGGGTGGTGGTGATGTGTGGGTGGTGGTGATGTGAGGGTGGTGGTGATGTTAGGGTGGTGGTGATGTGAGGGTGGTGGTGATGTGAGGGTGGTGGTGATGTGAGGGTGGTGGTGATGTGTGGGTGGTGGTGATGTGAGGGTGGTGGTGATGTGAGGGTGCTGGTGATGTGAGGGTGCTGGTGATGTGAGGGTGGTGGTGATGTGAGGGTGGTGGTGATGTGAGGGTGGTGGTGTAGGGACAGACTGAACAGTTGTAGATGGTGGTTGGTAGACATTGTTTAGAGGTTGAGTAATGTTGTCTGTTGTGGGACTGGGATGATCATGTTCACAATACTGTACAACTCCTAACTGGTCCTCATGTTCTTCACTATATCACCTGTATTTGCATGTCGAACCCTAAACGTATGTCCCTTTACATGAGCTAAGACTCTATGGGGACCAGAGCATTTTGGGTCAAGTTTACGATCCTCACTTCTAAATTCCTGCACCATTACCAGGAGTCCGGGAGCTACGTACCTTGGATGGTTTCGCGTATTTATTAGCCTGGTTCGTGAAGGTTGTAGTGGCTTCACCTAGATTTTCCTTGATCCTTTGATGAATCAATTGAGTCGTGCGATATTTTTCCGTAACAACTGATCTCTGGACATGAAGGAAGGGACGCTCTTATGTCATACGGCAACACTTTATCAAAACCGTGTAAGGCGCGGAAGGATGTGTCTCCAATTGACTTATGATACGCCGAGTTTAATGAACATTGGACATCAGACAGGTATTCATCCCATTCATCATGATCAACATTAATGTTGGTGGGAAGACACTGGAGGATCTTACGGTTCAACCTTTCTGCCAGGCCATTCGAGGCTGGATGATGTGCCATTATATTACATTTACTTATGTTATACAATTTACAGAGTTCTTCTTATAATCAGTTATTAAATTCCCCACCATTATCTGTGACTAAAATCTTCGGCACATTATGTCTGTCTAAGATATGTGTTTTGAACGCCTTAGCGACCGTGGCTGCGTCTTTATTTTGAACTGGGACTAATTCACAATATCTCGTGAAGGCATCAGTAATTACGTATGTGTAGCCTGCCATGGACCCAGGAAAACCTCCTGATATGTCCATATAAACTCTTCCCCCAGGGTATGAAGGTAAAGGCTATGTCAACACAGTCTGCGGTGTAGTGGGACTTCCCTTGTGTGTGTGTGTGTGTGTGGCAGGTTTGGCATCTCACAATATGATCTGTAATGTTGCTCTACATCTTGGCCCACAAATACCTCAAACCAGTCTGCTTACACCACCCCAGGTGAGCGGTCTGGGGTCGCCTGGGTGAGCGGTCTGGGGTCACCTGGGTGTACAGCCTGGGGTCACCTGGGTGTACAGCCTGGGGTCACCTGAGTGTACAGCCTGGGGTCACCTGGGTGTACAGCCTGGGGTCACCTGAGTGTACAGCCTGGGGTCGCCTGGGTGTACAGCCTGGGGTCACCTGGGTGTACAGCCTGGGGTCACCTGAGTGTACAGCCTGGGGTCACCTGGGTGTACAGCCTGGGGTCGCCTGGGTGTACAGCCTGGGGTCACCTGGGTGTGCAGCCTGGGGTCACCTGGGTGTACAGCCTGGGGTCACCTGGGTGTGCAGCCTGGGGTCGCCTGGGTGTACAGCCTGGGGTCACCTGGGTGTGCTAGGGGGACACACGCAGGGTACTGGTAGCTAGGAGGACACATGCAGGATACTGGTAGCTAGGAGGACACACGCAGGGTACTGGTAGCTAGGGGGACACATGCAGGATACTGGTAGCTAGGAGGACACACGAAGGGTACTGTTAGCTAGGAGGACACACGCATGATACTGGTAGCTAGGAGGACACACGCAGGATACTGGTAGCTAGGAGGACACATGCAGGAGAATGGTAGCTAGGGGGACACATGCAGGATACTGGTAGCTAGGGGACACATGCAGGATACTGGTAGCTAGGAGGACACATGCAGGATACTGGTAGCTAGGGGGACACATGCAGGATACTGGTAGCTAGGAGGACACATGCAGGATACTGGTAGCTAGGGGGACACACGTAGGAGAATGGTAGCTAGGGGGACACATGCAGGATACTGTTAGCTAGGGGGACACACGCAGGATACTGGTAGCTAGGGGGACACACGGAGGATACTGGTAGCTAGGGGGACACATGCAGGATACTGGTAGCTAGGGGGACACACGCAGGATACTGGTAGCTAGGGGGACACAGGGAGGATACTGGTAGCTAGGGGGACACACGCAGGATACTGGTAGCTAGGATGACACACGCAGGGTACTGGTAGGTAGGGGGACACACGCAGGATACTGGTAGCTAGGGGGACACACGCAGGATACTGGTAGCTAGGGGGACACATGCAGGATAATGGTAGCTAGGAGGACACACGCAGGATACTGGTAGCTAGGGGGACACAGGGAGGATACTGGTAGCTAGGGGGACACATGCAGGACACTGGTAGCTAGGAGGACACACGCAGGATACTGGTAGCTAGGGGGACACATGCAGGATACTGGTAGCTAGGGGGACACACGCAGGATACTGGTAGCTAGGGGAATACATGCAGGACACTGGTAGCTAGGGGGACACATGCAGGATACTGGTAGCTAGGGGGACACATGTAGGATACTGGTAGCTAGGGGGACACACGCAGGATACTGGTAGCTAGGGGGACACATGCAGGACACTAGTAGCTAGGAGGACACACGCAGGATACTGGTAGCTAGGGGGACACATGCAGGAGAATGGTAGCTAGGAGGACACATGCAGGATACTGGTAGCTAGGAGGACACACGCAGGATACTGGTAGCTAGGAGGACACATGCAGGACACTAGTAGCTAGGGGGACACATGTAGGATGCTGGTAGCTAGGAGGACACACGCAGGATACTGGTAGCTAGGAGGACACACGCAGGATACTGGTAGCTAGGAGGACACATGCAGGACACTGGTAGCTAGGAGGACACACGAAGGATACTGGTAGCTAGGGGGACACATGCAGGATACTGGTAGCTAGGGGGACACATGCAGGATACTGGTAGCTAGGGGGACACATGCAGGATACTAGTAGGTAGGAGGACACACGCAGGATACTGGTAGCTAGGAGGACACACGCAGGACACTGGTAGCTAGGAGGACACATGCAGAATACTGGTAGCTCGGGGGACACACGCAGGATACTGGTAGCTAGGAGGACACATGCAGGACACTGGTAGCTAGGAGGACACACGCAGGATACTGGTAGCTAGGGGGACACACGCAGGATACTGGTAGCTAGGAGGACACACGCAGGATACTGGTAGCTAGGAGGACACATGCAGGACACTGGTAGCTAGGAGGACACACGCAGGATACTGGTAGCTAGGGGGACACACGCAGGATACTGGTAGCTAGGGGGACACACGCAGGATACTGTTAGCTAGGGGGACACATGCAGGATACTGGTAGCTAGGGGGACACACGGAGGATACTGGTAGCTAGGGGGACACAGGGAGGATACTGGTAGCTAGGGGGACACACGGAGGATACTGGTAGCTAGGGGGACACATGCAGGATACTGGTAGCTAGGGGGACACACGCAGGATACTGGTAGCTAGGGGGACACAGGGAGGATACTGGTAGCTAGGACACACGCAGGATGCTGGTAGCTAGGGGGACACAGGGAGGTTACTGGTAGCTAGGGGGACACATGCAGGACACTGGTAGCTAGGGGGAAACACACAGGATATGGAAGCTAGAGTGACACATGCAGGATACTGGTAGCTAGGGGGACACATGCAGGATACTGGTAGCTAGGGGGACACATGCAGGACACTGGTAGCTAGGGGGACACATGCAGGACACTGGTAGCTAGGGGGAAACACACAGGATATGGTAGCTAGAGTGACACATGCAGGATACTGGTAGCTAGGGGGACACACGCAGGATACTGGTAGCTAGGGGGACACATGCAGGGTACTGGTAGCTAGAGTGACACATGCAGGATACTGGTAGCTAGGGGGACACACGCAGGATACTGGTAGCTAGGGGGAAACACACAGGATATGGTAGCTAGAGTGACACATGCAGGGTACTGGTAGGTAGGAGGACACACGCAGGATACTGGTAGCTAGGAGGACACATGCAGGGTACTGGTAGCTAGAGTGACACATGCAGGATACTGGTAGCTAGGGGGACACACGCAGGATACTGGTAGCTAGGGGGACACATGCAGGATACTGGTAGCTAGGGGGACACATGCAGGGTACTGGTAGCTAGGGGGACACATGCAGGGTACTGGTAGGTAGGGGGACACATGCAGGGTACTGGTAGCTAGGGGGACACACACAGGATATGGTAGCTAGGGGGACACATGCAGGGTACTGGTAGCTAGGGGGACACATGCAGGGTACTGGTAGCTAGGGGTACACTTCGCTCGCCTGGAGCAAGGTTATGTGAGAATCTGAGATCGGATGGCACACGTCGGACAGGCCGTCTTGCACCAATGATTCCAGGAAATCTCTGGAAGGAGTCAGTCCTACTGGAAGATGGTTTGTGGATGATGTTATGAAGGATATGTAAAGTGTGGAGTCCTACTGGAAGATGGTTTGTGGATGATGTTATGAAGGATATGTAAAGTGTGGAGTCCTACTGGAAGATGGTTTGTGAGTGCTGTTATGAAGGATGTGTAAAGTGTGGAGTCCTACTGGAAGATGGTTTTGGATGCTGTTATGAAGGATATGTAAAGTGTGGAGTCCTACTGGAAGATGGTTTGTGGGTGCTGTTATGAAGGATATGTAAAGTGTGGAGGATTGCACCAACATATAAGGGGACGTGTGTGGTGCACTCTGAAGTCTGGCTGATGTACATTGTATAAAATGTAATCCAAGTTAATGTAATGTTGATGAGACACAGAGGATGGGGACCTCATTGTGTATGTTGTCTCCTGGGAAATAAAGTGGAGGAAGTCTTGTATGAGAGACTCATGGGAGTTAATGTTGCCCCTAACCTCTCGTCTGAGTCCCGTGTTAAGAGAACAGTAAACTTCACAAATTATCTCTGGGTCAATATTTGTATAGCTTACATGTGTGTGGATAAGGACATACTGAGGAAGGTGTTCACCTCCTGCTTATGGTCAATATATTTCACAAGTTCCTTCATTATAGAGGCACAAAGAGTTAGTATAGAAGGTGAAGAGAAGGACAAAATAGATCGTATCATTCTCAAGAAAGATGAATTAAAGGAAAAGGATAGATAGAGTCTTTAGATTTGTCCACCATGGAAGAGAGAAGAGAGAGGGATGACCTGATCATAAACTTCAAAGTTTTCAAAGTCAACTGATGACTTCTACCGTGACCATTTCATCGAAATATATAGGAACAGGAGATAACATGACATCAAGAAAGAACCTTCAAAAAGATTGTATAAATAAATCCTTAGATACAATATAAGATGTATGATGTATGATGCCGACAACATGGCTCTATGATGATGTGAGGATAGTACGATATCCATTTGTGTAAAAGTCCTCCCACAAATATAACATATAGGTCATTATCGGTGCATATGCACCTGGGCAGGAGAAGAAAGATCATGAGAGGCAAGTGTTTTGGGAGCAGCTGAGTGAGTGTGTTAGTAGTTTTGATGCACGAGACCGGGTTATAGTGATGGGTGATTTGGATGCAAAGGTGAGTAATGTGGCAGTTGAGGGAATAATTGGTGTACATGGGGTGTTCAGTGTTGTACATGGAAATGGTGAAGAGCTTGTAGATTTAGGTGCCGAAAAAGGACTGGTGATTGGGAATACCTGATTTGAAAAGAGAGATATACATAAGTATACGCATGTGAGTAGGAGAGATGGCCAGAGAGCGTCATTGGATTACTTGTTAATTGATAGGCGCGTGAAAGAGAGACTTTTGGATGTTAATGTCCTGAGAGGTGCAACTGGAGGGATGTCTGATCATTATCTTGTGTAGGCGAAGGTGAAGATTAGTAGTGGTTTTCAGAAAAGAAAAGAGAATGTTGGCGTGAAGAGAGTGGTGAGAGTAAGTGAACTTGGGAAGGAGACTTGTGTGAGGAAGTATCAGGAGAGACTGAGTACAGAATGGAAAAAGGTGAGAACTAAGGAGGTAAGGGGAGGGGAGGAGGAGTGGGATGTATTTAGGGAAGCAGTGATGGCTTGTGCAAAAGATGCTTGTGGCATGAGAAGCGTGGGAGGTGGACAGATTAGAAAGGGTAGTTAATGGTGGGATGAAGAAGTAAGATTATTAGTGAAAGAGAAGAGAGAGGCATTTGGACGATTTTTGCAGGGAAATAATGCAAATGAGTGGGAGATGTATAAAAGAAAGAGGCAGGAGGTCAAAAGAAAAGTGCAAGAGGTGAAAAAGAGGGCAAATGAGAGTTGGGGTGAGAGAGTATCATTAAATTTTAGAGAGAATAAAAAGATGTTTTGGAATGAGGAGAATAAAGTGCGTAAGACAAGGGAACAAATTGGAATATCAGTGAAGGGGGCAAATGGGGAGGTGATAACAAGTAGTATTGAAGTGAGAAGGAGATGGAGAGAGTATTTTGAGGGTTGTTGAATGTGCTTGATGATAGAGTGGCAGATATAGGGTGTTTTGGTCGAGGTGGTGTGCACAGTGAAAGGGTTAGGGAGAATGATTTGGTAAACAGAGAAGAGGTAGCAAAACCTTTTCGGAAGATGAAAGCTGGCAAGTCAGCGGGTTTGGATGGTATTGCAGTGGAATTTATCAAGTAAGGGGGTGACTGTATTGCTGACTGGTTGGTAAGGTTATTTAATGTATGTATGACTCATGGTGAGGTGCCTGAGGACTGGCGGAATGCTTGCATAGTGCCATTGTACAAAGGCAAGGCGGATAAGAGTGAGCGCTCAAATTACAGAGGTATAAGTTTGTTGAGTATTCCTGGTAAAAAATATGGGAGGGTATTGATTGAGAGGGTGAAGGCATGTACAGAGCATCAGATTGGGGAGGAGCAATGTGGTTTCAGAAGTGGCAGAGGATGTGTGGATCAGGTGTTTGCTTTGAAGAATGTGTGTGAGAAACATTTAGAGAAGCAAATGGATATGTAGTTGATAGAGATGCTCTGTGGAAGGTATTAAGAATATATGGTGTGGGATGCAAGTTGTCAGAAGCAGTGAAAAGTGTTTATCAAGGATGTAAGGCATGTTTACGTGTAGGAAGAGAGGAAAGTGATTGGTTCTCAGTGAATATAGGTTTGCAGCAGGGTTGCGTGATGTCTCCATGGTTGTTTGATTTGTTTATGGATGGGGTTGTTAGGGAGGTGAATGCAAGAGTTTTGGAGAGGGCAAATATGCAGTCTGTTGTGAAAGAGATTGGGAAGTGAGTCATTTGTTGTTTGCTGATGATATAGCGCTGGTGACTGATTCGGGTGAGAAACTGCAGAAGCTGTTGACTGAGTTTGGTAAAGTGTGTGAAAGAACAAAGCGGAGAGTGAATGTGAATAAGGGCAAGGTTATTAGGTACAGTAGGGTTGAGGGACAAGTCAATTGGAAAGTGATTTTGAATGGAGAAAAACTGGAGGAAATAAAGTGTTTTTGATAACTGGGAGTGGATTTGGCAGCGGATGGAACCATGGAAGCGGAAGTGAATCATCGGGTGGGGGAGGTGGCGAAAGTTCTGGGAGCGTTGAAGAATGTGTGGAAGTCGAGAACGTTATATTGGAAAGCAAAAATGGGTATGTTTGAAGGAATAGTGGTTCCAACAATGTTATATGGTTGCGAGGCGTGGGCTATAGATAGAGTTGTGCGGAGGAGGGTGGATGTGCTGGAAATGAGATGTTTGAGGACAATATGTGGTGTGAGGTGGTTTGATCGAGTAAGTAATGAACGGGTAAGAGAGATGTGGTAATAAAAGGAGTGTGGTTGAGAGAGCAGAAGAGGGTGTTTTAAAATGGATTGTCATATGGAGAGAATGAGTGAGGAAAGATTGACCAAGAGGATATATGTGTCAGAGGTGGAGGGAACGAGAAGTGAGAGACCAAATTGGAAGTGGAAAGATGGAGTGAAAAAGATTTTGAGTGATCGGGGCCTGAACATGCAGGAGGGTGAAAGGCGTGCAAGTATATATATATATATATATATATATATATATATATATATATATATATATATATATATATATATATATATATATATATATATATATATATATATATATATATATATATATAAATATATATATATCATCACTTAACCGTAGCGCGCCTGCTTGCTGTATATGTGTCCTGGGCTGTCATGGTGGTGGGTCATACCCCAGACTGGTCTAGTTATCATTGTAGTGGGTCACGCCCCATGCAGGTCTAGTTGTCATTGTAGTGGGTCACGCCCCATACTGGTCAGGTTGTCATGGTGGTGGGTCACGCCCCATACTGGTCAGGTTGTCATGGTGGTGGGTCACGCCCCATACTGGTCTGGTTGTCATGGTGGTGGGTCACGCCCCATACTGGTCTGGTTGTCATGGTGGTGGGCCACGCCCCATACTGGTCTGGTTGTCGAGTCACTCACAGTCCAGTTTAACTTTGATACCTTAGGAACACTTATTCCAGGGTCACTGTGACACTCGAGGGTCACTGTGATACTGCAGGATCACTGTGACACCCAAGGGTCACTGTGACACTCCAGGGTCACTGTGACACTCCAGGGTCACTGTGACACTCCAGGGTCACTGTGACACTCCAGGGTCACTGTGATACTGCAAGGGTCACTGTGATACTGCAAGGGTCACTGTGACACCCAAGGGTCACTATGACACTCGAGGGTCACTGTGACACTCCAGGGTCACTCTGATACTCCAGGGTCACTGTGACACTCCAGGGTCACTGTGACACTCCAGGGTCACTGTGACACTCCAGGGTCACTGTGATACTGCAAGGGTCACTGTGACACCCAAGGGTCACTATGACACTCGAGGGTCACTGTGACACTCCAGGGTCACTCTGATACTCCAGGGTCACTGTGACACTCCAGGGTCACTGTGACACTCCATGGTCACTGTGATACTGCAAGGGTCACTGTGACCCCCAAGGGTCACTGTGACACTCCAGGGTCACTGTGACACTCCAGGGTCACTGTGACACTCCAGGGTCACTGTGATACTGCAAGGGTCACTGTGACACCCAAGGGTCACTATGACACTCGAGGGTCACTGTGACACTCCAGGGTCACTGTGACACTCCAG
Source organism: Panulirus ornatus (assembly GCF_036320965.1). Taxonomy (NCBI): domain Eukaryota; kingdom Metazoa; phylum Arthropoda; class Malacostraca; order Decapoda; family Palinuridae; genus Panulirus; species Panulirus ornatus. The sequence continues at coordinate 25,526,088 of NC_092228.1, forward strand.
GGTCACTGTGACACTCCAGGGTCACTGTTACACTCCAGGGTCACTCTGATACTCCAGGGTCACTGTGACACTCCAGGGTCACTGTGACACTCCAGGGTCACTGTGACACTCCAGGGTCACTGTGACACTCCAGGGTCACTGTGACACTCCAGGGTCACTGTGACACTGCCAGGGTCACTGTGATACTGCAAGGGTCACTATGACACTCGAGGGTCACTGTGATATTGAATGGTGTCTTCATCGGTTTACATTACTGTTTCGTTCCGAGGTTGACCTTACACTCCAGGAGTGGATGACACTCGAGAGGTAAGGTGGGAGTGGAGGGCGAGTGGTGTGGTGGCTGGCATTGTGGGATTGGAGGAGGAGTGGTGGGGTGGCTGGCATTGTGGGAGTGGAGAGGGGAGTGGTGAGGTGGCTGGCATTGTGGGAGTGGAGGCGGAGTGGTGGGATGGCTGGCATTGTGGGAGTGGAGGCGGAGTGGTGGGATGGCTGGCATTGTGGGAGTGGAGGAGGAGTGTTGGGGTGGCTGGCATTGTGGGAGTGGAGAGGGAGTGGTGAGGTGGCTGGCATTGTGGGAGTGGAGGCGGAGTGGTGGGATGGCTGGCATTGTGGGAGTGGAGGCGGAGTGGTGGGATGGCTGGCATTGTGGGAGTGGAGGAGGAGTGTTGGGGTGGCTGGCATTGTGGGAGTGGAGGCGGAGTGGTGGGATGGCTGGCATTGTGGGAGTGGAGGGGGAGTGGTGAGGTGGCTGGCATTGTGGGAGTGGAGGGGGAGTGGTGAGGTGGCTGGCATTGTGGGAGTGGAGGAGGAGTTGTGTGGTGGCTGGCATTGTGGGAGTGGAGGCGGAGTGGTGGGATGGCTGGCATTGTGGGAGTGGAGGCGGAGTGGTGGGATGGCTGGCATTGTGGGGGTGGAGGCGGAGTGTTGGGGTGGCTGGCTTTGTGGGAGTGGAGGCGGAGTGGTGGGGTGGCTGGCATTGTGGGAGTGGAGGAGGAGTGGTGGGGTGGCTGGCATTGTGGGGGTGGAGGAGGAGTGGTGGGGTGGCTGGCATTGTGGGAGTGGAGGCGGAGTGGTGGGGTGGCTGGCATTGTGGGAGTGGAGGCGGAGTGGTGGGATGGCTGGAATTATCTGAGTGGAGGCGAGTGGTGGGTGGCTGCTTTGTGGGAGTGGAGGAGGAGTGGTGGGGTGGCTGGCATTGTAGGGGTGGAGGAGGAGTGGTGGGGTGGCTGGCATTGTGGGAGTGGAGGCGGAGTGGTGGGGTGGCTGGCATTGTGGGAGTGGAGGCGGAGTGGTGGGATGGCTGGCATTGTGGGAGTGGAGGAGGAGTGGTGGGGTGGCTGGCATTGTGGGAGTGGAGGCGGAGTGGTGGGGTGGCTGGCATTGTGGGGGTGGAGGAGGAGTGGTGGGGTGGCTGGCATTGTGGGAGTGGAGGCACGTAGTAATTAACATTCCTGTGTTGTCTGATGTTTGAGTGTAAGTCTGGCTACGCCATCAGACCTGGCCACTGTCTGATACTCGTACATATCCAGGTGGAATGACCTAACCTGCTTTGGTCAATAAATGAATGAATAGATAACTGATAACTAACACTTTCCTGGTAACTGGTAACACGTTACTGGTAACTGGTTACACTTGTTTATCAGTATATTGATCCCATAATTGTGGTAGATGAAGGGAGTTATGTTACCCAAGTGGTTTGTCAATAAGAGTTACAGGAAGGCATTTTCTGCAACGAGGGACAACAATATGGAAATGATCAATGTCAATGTTTAGTGTTGCCTTCTTGTTCTAACTTAGCTAATGTTAGGCAGGTACTAAACAACAAAGCTTTTGATGTTGTCTTCCAGTATAATAACACCATCAATAAGACCTTAATGACAATTAGGCCAAATGATGAGAGAATGGTTGGTGTTGAGGTGGTCCAATGTAACAAATCATGTGTACATTGGTCAGACGGGGAAGTGTTATTGTACAAGAATGATGACAACACTATGATGACCACGTACACCTTCACCACCCACTCACATTGTACACCTTCACCACCCACTCACATTGTACACCTTCACCACCCACTCACATTGTACACCTTCACCACCCACTCACATTGTACACCTTCACCACCCACTCACATTGTACACCTTCACCACCCACTCACATTGTACACCTTCACCACCCACTCACATTGTACACCTTCACCACCCACTCACATTGTACACCTTCACCACCCACTCACATTGTACACCTTCACAACCCACTCACATTGTACACCTTCACCACCCACTCACATTGTACACCTTCACCACCCACTCACATTGTACACCTTCACCACCCACTCACATTGTACACCTTCACAACCCACTCACATTGTACACCTTCACCACCCACTCACATTGTACACCTTCACCACCCACTCACATTGTACACCTTCACAACCCACTCACATTGTACACCTTCACCACCCACTCACATTGTACACCTTCACAACCCACTCACATTGTACACCTTCACCCCCCACTCACATTGTACACCTTCACAACCCACTCACATTGTACACCTTCACACCCACTCACATTGTACACCTTCACAACCCACTCACATTGTACACCTTCACCACCCACTCACATTGTACACCTTCACCACCACTCACATTGTACACCTTCACAACCCACTCACATTGTACACCTTCACAACCCACTCACATTGTACACCTTCACAACCCACTCACATTGTACACCTTCACAACCCACTCACATTGTACACCTTCACCACCCACTCACATTGTACACCTTCACAACCCACTCACATTGTACACCTTCACCACCCACTCACATTGTACACCTTCACCACCCACTCACATTGTACACCTTCACCACCCACTCACATTGTACACCTTCACCACCCACTCACATTGTACACCTTCACAACCCACTCACATTGTACACCTTCACAACCCACTCACATTGTACACCTTCACAACCCACTCACATTGTACTGATTATGCCACACCTAACCTTATTGAATGTGTCTTCATTACTGATACTAACAAGTTTAATTTGTCCCCAGGCAACTGTGAAACACATCTTATTATCAACCAAATCATTATGAAAGAATCGTCAAGAAACGATAACATAAGAAACATAGTCGAACACATCATTGCCCAGGACCAAACTCCCCCCCCTCCACATACAACCACCTTAACAACATGACACCCCCCACACAACCACCTTAACAACATGACACCCCCCACCACACACAACCACCTTAACAACATGGCACCCCCCACACAACCACCTTAACAACATGGCACCCCCCACACAACCACATTAACAACATGGCACCCCCACACAACCACCTTAACAACATGACACCCCCCACCACACACAACCACCTTAACAACATGGCACCCCCACACAACCACATTAACAACATGGCACCCCCCACACAACCACATTAACAACATGACACCCCCCACCACACACAACCACCTTAACAACATGACACCCCCCACCACACACAACCACCTTAACAACATGGCAACCCCCCACACAACCACCTTAACAAAATGGCACCCCCCACACAACCACATTAACAACATGGCACCCCCACACAACCACCTTAACAACATGACACCCCCCACCACACACAACCACCTTAACAACATGGCACCCCCCACACAACCACATTAACAACATGGCACCCCCCACAACCACATTAACAACATGGCACCCCCACACAACCACCTTAACAACATGACACCCCCCACCACACACAACCACCTTAACAACATGACACCCCCCACCACACACAACCACCTTAACAATATGACACCCCCACACAACCACCTTAACAACATGGCACCCCCACACAACCACCTTAACAACATGGCACCCCCACACAAACACCTTAACAACATGGCACCCCCCACCACACACAACCACCTTAACAACATGACACCCCCACCACACACAACCACCTTAACAACATGGCACCCCCACACAACCACATTAACAACATGACATCCCCCTCCACATACAACCACCTTAACAACATGACACCCCCCACACAACCACCTTAACAACATGACACCCCCACCACACACAACCACCTTAACAACATGACACCCCCCACCACACACAACCACCTTAACAACATGACACCCCCCACCACACACAACCACCTTAACAACATGACACCCCCCACCACACACAACCACCTTAACAACATGACACCCCCCACCACACACAACCACCTTAACAACATGGCAACCCCCACCACACACAACCACCTTAACAACATCACACCCTCCACCACACACAACCACCTTAACAACATGACACCCCCACCACACACAACCACCTTAACAACATGACACCCCCACCACACACAACCACCTTAACAACATGGCACCCCCCCACACAACCACATTAACAACATGGCACCCCCACACAACCACCTTAACAACATGACACCCCCCACCACACACAACCACCTTAACAACATGGCACCCCCCACACAACCACATTAACAACATGACACCCCCTCCACATACAACCACCTTAACAACATGACACCCCCCACCACACACAACCACCTTAACAACATGACACCCCCACCACACACAACCACCTTAACAACATGGCGCCCCCCCACACAACACCTTAACAAAATGGCACCCCCCACACAACCACATTAACAACATGGCACCCCACACAACCACCTTAACAACATGACACCCCCCACCACACACAACCACCTTAACAACATGGCACCCCCCACACAACCACCCTTAACAACATGGCACCCCCCACAACCACATTAACAACATGGACACCCCCAACACAACCACCTTAACAACATGACACCCCCACCACACACAACCACCTTAACAACATGACACCTCCCACCACACACAACCACCTTAACAATATGACACCCCCACACAACCACCTTAACAACATGGCACCCCCCACACAACCACCTTAACAACATGGCACCCCCACACAACCACCTTAACAACATGGCACCCCCACACACACAACCACCTTAACAACATGACACCCCACCACACCACAAACCACCTTAACAACATGGCACCCCCACACAACCACCTTAACAACATGACACCCCCCCACAACAACCACCATTAAACAACATGGACACCCCCACAACAACCACCTTAACAACATGACACCCCACCCACACACAACCACATTAACAACATGACACCCCCCACACAACCACCTTAACAACATGCACCCCCACACACCACAACACCTTAACAACAATGCACCCCCCCACCAAACACACAACCACCTTAACAACATGACACCCCCCCAACCACACACAACCAACTTAACAACATGGCACCCCCACCACACACAACCACCTTAACAACATGGCACCCCCACACAACCACCTTAACAACATGACACCCCCACACACAACCACCTTAACAACATGGCACCCCCACACAACCACCTTAACAACATGACACCCCCACACAACCACCTTAACAACATGGCACCCCCCCACAACACCCTTAACAACATGGCATCCCCCACACAACCACCTTAACAACATGACACCCCCCACACACACCACCTTAACAACATGGCACCCCCACACAACCACTTAACAACATGGCACCCCCACACAACCACCTTAACAACATGGCACCCCCACACAACCACCTTAACAACATGACACCCCACACAACCACCTTAACAACATGGCACCCCACCACCACTTAACAACATGCACCCAAAACCCTTAACAACATGCACCCCCACCACACAACCACCTTAACAACATGGCACCCCCACAACCACATTAACAACATGGAACCCCACACACAACCACCTTAACAACATGGCACCCCCCACACACACCACTTAACAACATGGCACCCCCACCTAACATCACAACCACCTAACAACATGGACCCCCCACACAACCACCTTAACAACATGGCACCCCCACACAACCACCTTAACAACATGGCACCCCCACACAACCACCTTAACAACATGGCACCCCCACAACCACCTTAACAACATGGCACCCCCACACAACCACCTTAACAACATGGCACCCCCACACAACCACTAACAACATGCACCCCCAAACCTTAACAACATGGCACCCCCCACACAACCACCTTAACAACATGGCAACCCCCACACAACCACCCTTGACAACATGGAACCCCCACACAACCACCTTAGACAACATGAGCACCCCCACACAACCACCTTAACAACATGCCCCCAACCCTAACAACCCACCACACAACCACCTTAACAACATGCCCCCACACAACCAACTTAACAACATTCCCCCACACAACCACCTTAACAACATGGCACCCCCACACAACCACGTTAACAACATGGCAACCCCCACACAGCCACCTTAACAACATCCCCCACACAACCACCTTAACAACATGCCCCCACACAACCAACTTAACAACATTCCCCCCACACAACCACCTTAACAACATGCCCCCCACACAACCAACTTAACAACATGCCCCCACACAACCACCTTAACAACATGGCAACCCCCACACAACCACCTTAACAACATCCCCCACACAACCACCTTCACAACATGCCCCCACACAATCAACTTAACAACATTCCCCCCACACAACCACCTTAACAATATGCCCCCCACACAACCAACTTAACAACATGCCCCCCACACAACCAACTTAACAACATTCCCCCCACACAATCACCTTAACAACATGCCCCCCACACAAACAATTTAACAACATGCCCCCCGTACAACCACCTTAACAACATTCCCCCACACAACCACCTTAACAACATGCCCCCCACACAACCAACTTAACAACATGGCAACCCCCACACAACCACCTTAACAACATGGCAACCCCCACACAACCACCTTAACAACATGCCCCCCACACAACCACCTTAACAACATGCCCCCACACAACCACCTAACAACATGCCCCCCACACAACCACCTTAACAACATGCCCCCCACACAACCACCTTAACAACATGCCCCCCACACAACCACCTTAACAACATGCCCCCCACACAACCACCTTAACAACATGCCCCCACACAACCACCTTAACAACATGCCCCCCACACAACCACCTTAACAACATGCCCCCCACACAACCACCTTAACAACATGCCCCCACACAACCACCTTAACAACATGCCCCCACACAACCACGTTAACAACATGCCCCCCACACAACCACCTTAACAACATGCCCCCACACAACCACCTTAACAACATGCCCCCCACACAACCACCTTAACAACATGCCCCCACACAACCACCTTAACAACATGCCCCCCACACAACCACCTTAACAACATGCCCCCCACACAGCCACCTTAACAACATGCCCCCCACACAACCACCTTAACAACATGCCCCCACACAACCACCTTAACAACATGCCCCCCACACAACCACCTTAACAACATGCCCCCACACAACCACCTTAACAACATCCCCCACACAACCAACTTAATAACATTCCCCCCACACAACCACCTTAACAACATGCCCCCCACACAACCAACTTAACAACATGGCACCCCCACACAACCACCTTAACAACATCCCCCACACAACCACCTTAACAACATGCCCCCCACACAACCACCTTAACAACATGCCCCCACACAACCACCTTAACAACATCCCCCCACACAACCACCTTAACAACATGCCCCCCACACAACCACCTTAACAACATGCCCCCCACACAACCACCTTAACAACATGCCCCCACACAACCACCTTAACAACATGCCCCCACACAACCACCTTTAACAACATGCCACCACACAACCACCTTAATAGCATGCCCCCACACAACCACCTTAACAACATGCCCCCCACACAACCACCTTAACAACATGCCCCCACACAACCACCTTAACAACATGCCCCCCACACACTGTTTTAACAGTCAGGCCAGTTTGTGGTCGAGAATGGTGGAGAAGAGTTGGCTTGATTGTGTTGGTATTTATAAACTGTTATGAATTATTTGCACATGATTGCCTCCGTGGAAAATGTAATGTTGCGCATATACAAAAACCAAATTACCTGCAATCCTACAGACTCGGCATTTTGGTGTTTACTGAACTGATAAAATTGTCTCTTTCATTCAACGGAAAACATTATGTTCAGAAATTTTGTATGGTGGTGAGCAACCCCCTCCCCCCCTCATTAGTATTAAGTAATCTTTATACAGAATATTTGAAACAAAATTACTAAAGGATATCTTACCTTCTAATGCAATTTGGTTTAGGTATGTAGATGATGTTCTTTGTGTTTGGCCAACAAATGAAAATTTACAAAAATCTCTCCCCTTACTTAACAATTTAGTACTTGTAGAAAATGAAAATAATGGTATGTTACCATTTTTAGATTGCATGATCCATAGACAGGGAAATAAGTTTATGTTTAGCCTATACAGAAAACCCACCAATGTATGCTCATATATCCATTATTACTCATCTCAACATGACAGAGTTCAGTTATCATCATTTCAATCTGTGTTCCTTAGGGCATTACGTATTTGCAGTCCAGAGTTTATTGATGATGAGTTTGAGAAGATATATTCTATTGGATCTAAGTTAAAGTACCCTAGATCTTTCATTGATAAATCCCTTAAGTTAGCAAAGAAATCATTTTATAGAGTTGAGTCCAAACCTCCCATTGACACCAAGAATCTTTTAGTTCTCCCTTTTACTAATGATTTCACTTTACTTCCCATGTTGCTCAAATTCTTTAATGTAAATGTTGCCTTCAGCATTAAAAGTACTGTAATGAATATCTCATAATTCATCTGAAAATTCTGCGGGCTGTGTTTACAGACTACCTTGTAAAAAATGTAATATGTTAAGCAGACCGGTAAGAAACTTTCTGTTAGACTTAAGCAACATAAATATAGTATAAGAACGGGACAAGAATCAAATGCCTTGTTTAATCATGTTAAAAACTATGATCATTGTATTGACTGGAGTAATGCCATCTCAGTTATTAACTCTAACTCTATTACCAAGAGAAATATCATTGAATCTTCTATAATTAAATACACAAAGAATTATAATCTTTGTGTTATTGGAGGTCCATACAAATTAGGCAACTTTATTCTTAATTAGAAATTCTAAACAATTCACCTTCTTGTCGACATAGTAAGTTTATGATACGCTCGTTGTATGTTTTAGACAATCACATATTTACCAAATGGCGTCCTAGCTTCGTCTCTTCGATGTATATCAACTGACTGTTATACTTCCCTCTTGTGTCTCCCCTTATGATGTGACTATTACACGAAAGTGCACTTGGGAACTTATCGTGTTTCATTTCCTCGTGGCTATCAACAACTATATATATATATATATATATATATATATATATATATATATATATATATATATATATATATATATATATATATATATTTTTTTTTTTTTCATACGATTTGCCATTTCCCGCATTTGCGAGGTAGCGTTAAGAACAGAGGACTGGGCCTTAGAGGGAAAATCCTCACCTGGCCCCCTTCTCTGTTCCTTCTTTTGGAAAATTAAAAAAAAAAAAAAAAAAAACGAGAGGGGAGGATTTCCAGCCACCCGCTCCCTCCCCTTTTAGTCGCCTTCTACGACACGCAGGGAATACGTGGGAAGTATTCTTTCTCCCCTATCCCCAGGGATAATATATATATATATATATATATATATATATATATATATATATATATATATATATATATATATATATATATATATATATTCATTATTTATTTTGCTTTGTTGCTGTCTCCCGCGTTAGCGAGGTAGCTCAAGGAAACAGACGAAAGAATGGCCCAACCCACCCACATACACATGTATATACATACACGTCCACACACGCAAATATACATACCTATACATCTCAATGTATACATATGTATACACACACAGACATATATATATATATACACATGTACATAATTCATCCTATCTGCCCTTATTCATTCGCATCGCCACCCCGCCACACATGGAATAACAACCCCCTACCCCCTCGTGTGTGAGGTAGCACTAGGAAAAGACAACAAAGGCCACATTCGTTCACACTCAGTCTATAGCTGTCATGTAATAATGCACCAAAACCACAGCTCCCTTTCCACATCCAGGCCCCACAGAACTTTCCATGGTTTACCCCAGAAACTTCACATGCCCTGGTTCAATCCATTGACAGCACGTCGACCCTGGTATACCACATCGTTTCAATTCACTCTATTCCTTGCACGCATTTCACCCTCCTGCATGTTAAGGCCCCGATCACTCAAAATCTTTTTCACTCCATCTTTCCTCCTCCAATTTGGTCTCCCACTTCTCCTCGTTCCCTCCACCTCTGACACATATATCCTCTTGGTCAATCTTTCCTCACTCATTCTCTCCATGTGACAAACCATTTCAAAACACCCTCTTCTGCTCTCTCAACCACACTCTTTTTTATTACCACACATCACTCTTACCCTGTTATTACTTACTCTTTCAAACCATCTCACACCACATATTGTCCTCAAACATCTCATTTCCAGCACATCCACCCTCCTCCGCACAATTCTATCCATAGCCCACGCCTCGCAACCATACAACATTGTTGGAACCACTATTCCTTCAAACATACCCATTTTTGCTTTCCGAGATAAAGTTCTCGACTTCCACACATTCTTCAAGGTTTTCCAGAATTTTCGCACCTTCCCCCACCCTATGATTCACTTCAGCTTCCATGGTTCCATCCGCTGCCAAATCCACTCCTAGATATCTAAAACACTTCACTTCCTCCAGTTTTTGTCCATTCAAACTTACCTCCCAATTGACTTGACCTTCAACCCTACTCTACCTAATAACCTTGCTCTTATTCACATTTACTCTCAACTTTCTTCTTTCAAACACTTTACCAAACTCAGTCACCAGTTTCTGTAGTTTCTCACATGAATCAGCCACAAGCGCTGTATCATCAGCAAACAACAACTGACTCACTTCCCAAGCTCTCTCATCCACAACAAAATGCATACTTGCCCCTCTTTCCAAAACTCTTGCATTCACCTCCCTAACAACCCCATCCATAAACAAGTTGTTAGAAGCAGTGGAAAGTTTTTATCGAGGATGTAAGGCATGTGTACGTGTAGGAAGAGTGGAAAGTGATTGGTTCTCAGCGAATGTAGGTTTGCGTCAGGGGTGTGTGATGTCTCCATGGTTGTTTAATTTGTTTATGGATGGGGTTGTTAGGGAGGTGAATGCAAGAGTTTTGGAAAGAGGGGCAAGTATGGAGTCTGTTGTGGATGAGAGACCTTGGGAAGTGAGTCAGTTGTTGTTTGCTGATGATACAGCGCTAGTAGCTGATTCATGTGAGAAACTGCAGAAGCTGGTGACTGAGTTTGGAAAAGTGTGTGAAAGAAGAAAGTTAAGAGTAAATGTGAATAAGAGCAAGGTTACTAGGTACAGTAGGGTTGAGGGTCAATTCAATTGGGAGGTAAGTTTGAATGGAGAAAAACTGGAGGAAGTAAAGTGTTTTAGATATCTGGGAGTGGATCTGGTAGCGGATGGAACCATGGAAGCGGAAGTGAATCATAGGGTGGGGGAGGGGGCGAAAATTCTGGGAGCCTTGAGAATGTTTGGAAGTCGAGATCATTATCTCGGAAAGCAAAAATGGGTATGTTTGAAGGAATAATGGTTCCAACAATATTGTATGGTTGCGAGGCGTGGGCTATGGATAGAGGTGTGCGCAGGAGGGTGGATGTGCTGGAAATGAGATGTTTGAGGATAATAAGTGGTGTGAGGTGGTTTGATCGAGTAAGTAATGTAAGGGTAAGAGAGATGTGTGGAAATAAGAAGTGTGGTTGAGAGAGCAGAAGAGGGTGTTTTGAAATGGTTTGGTCACATGGAGAGAATGAGTGAGGAAAGATTGACCAAGAGGATATATGTGTCAGAGGTGGAGGAAACGAGGAGAAGTGGGAGACCAAATTGGAGGTGGAAGGATGGAATGAAAAAGATTTTGAGTGATTGGGGCCTGAACATGCAGGAGGGTGAAAGGCGTGCAAGGAATAGAGTGAATTGGAGCGATGTGGTATATCGGGGTCGATGTGCTGTCAATGGATTGAACCAGGGCATGTGAGGCGTCTGGGGTAAACCACGGAAAGTTCTGTGGGGCCTGGACGTGGAAAGGGAGCTGTGGTTTCGGTGCATTATTACATGACAGCTAGAGACTGAGTGTGAACGAATGGGGCTTTTGTTGTCTCTTCCTAGCGCTACCTCGCACACATGAGGGAGGAGGGGGTTGTTATTCCGTGTGTGGCGGGGTGGCAATGGGAATAAATAAAGGCAGACAGTATGAATTATGTACATGCGTATATATGTATATGTCTGTGTGTGTATATATACGTGTACATTGAGATGTATAGATATGTATATTTACGTGTGTGGACGTGTATGTATATACATGTGTATGTGGGTGGGTTGGGCCATTCTTTTCTCTGTTTCCTTGTGCTACCTCGCTAATGCGGGAGACAGCGATAAAGCATAATAAATACAAATAGAATAAGTATATATATATATATATATATATATATATATATATATATATATATATATATATATATATATATATATATATATATATATATATATATATATATATTTATATTTATTTATTATACTTTGTCGCTGTCTCCCGCGTTTGCGAGGTAGCGCAAGGAAACAGACGAAAGAAATGGCCCAAACCCCCCCCCCCCCCCCATACACATGTATATACATACGTCCACACACGCAAATATACATACCTACACAGCTTTCCATGGTTTACCCCAGACGCTTCACATGCCCTACTTCAATCCACTGACAGCACGTCAACCCCGGTATACCACATCGCTCCAATTCACTCTATTCCTTGCCCTCCTTTCACCCTCCTGCATGCTCAGGCCCCGATCACACAAAATCTTTTTCACTCCATCTTTCCACCTCCAATTTGGTCTCCCTCTTCTCCTTGTTCCCTCCACCTCCGACACATATATCCTCTTGGTCAATCTTTCCTCACTCATCCTCTCCATGTGCCCAAACCACTTCAAAACACCCTCTTCTGCTCTCTCAACCACGCTCTTTTTATTTCCACACATCTCTCTTACCCTTACGTTACTCACTCGATCAAACCACCTCACACCACACATTGTCCTCAAACATCTCATTTCCAGCACATCCATCCTCCTGCGCACAACTCTATCCACAGCCCACGCCTCGCAACCATACAACATTGTTGGAACCACTATTCCTTCAAACATACCCATTTTTGCTTTCCGAGATAATGTTCTCGACTTCCACACATTCTTCAAGGCCCCCAGGATTTTCGCCCCCTCCCCCACCTCTATGATCCACTTCCGCTTCCATGGTTCCATCCGCTGCCAGATCCACTCCCAGATATCTAAAACACTTCACTTCCTCCAGTTTTTCTCCATTCAAACTCACCTCCCAATTGACTTGACCCTCAACCCTACTGTACCTAATAACCTTGCTCTTATTCACATTTACTCTTAACTTTCTTCTTCCACACACTTTTCCAAACTCAGTCACCAGCTTCTGCAGTTTCTCACATGAATCAGCCACCAGCGCTGTATCATCAGCGAACAACAACTGACTCACTTCCCAAGCTCTCTCATCCCCAACAGACTTCATACTTGCCCCTCTTTCCAAAACTCTTGCATTTACCTCCCTAACAACCCCATCCATAAACAAATTAAACAACCATGGAGACATCACACACCCCTTCCGCAAACCTACATTCACTGAGAACCAATCACTTTCCTCTCTTCCTACACGTACACATGCCTTACATCCTCGATTAAAACTTTTCACTGCTTCTAACAACTTTCCTCCCACACCATATATTCTTAATACCTTCCACAGAGCATCTCTATCAACTCTATCATATGCCTTCTCCAGATCCATAAATGCTACATACAAATCCATTTGCTTTTCTAAGTATTTCTCACATACATTCTTCAAAGCAAACACCTGATCCACACATCCTCTACCACTTCTGAAACCACACTGCTCTTCCCCAATCTGATGCTCTGTACATGCCTTCACCCTCTCAATCAATACCCTCCCATATAATTTACCAGGAATACTCAACAAACTTATACCTCTGTAATTTGAGCACTCACTCTTATCCCCTTTGCCTTTGTACAATGGCACTATGCACGCATTCCGCCAATCCTCAGGCACCTCACCATGAGTCATACATACATTAAATAACCTTACCAACCAGTCAACAATACAGTCACCCACTTTTTTAATAAATTCCACTGCAATACCATCCAAACCTGCTGCCTTGCCGGCTTTCATCTTCCGCAAAGCTTTTACTACCTCTTCTCTGTTTACCAAATCATTTTCCCTAACCCTCTCACTTTGCACACCACCTCGACCAAAACACCCTATATCTGCCACTCTATCATCAAACACATTCAACAAACCTTCAAAATACTCACTCCATCTCCTTCTCACATCACCACTACTTGTTATCACCTCCCCACTTGCGCCCTTCACCGAAGTTCCCATTTGCTCCCTTGTCTTACGCACTTTATTTACCTCCTTCCAGAACATCTTTTTATTCTCCCTAAAATTTAATGATACTCTCTCACCCCAACTCTCATTTGCCCTTTTTTTCACCTCTTGCACCTTTCTCTTGACCTCCTGTCTCTTTCTTTTATACATCTCCCACTCAATTGCATTTTTTCCCTGCAAAAATCGTCCAAATGCCTCTCTCTTCTCTTTCACTAATACTCTTATTTCTTCATCCCACCACTCACTACCCTTTCTAATCAACCCACCTCCCACTCTTCTCATGCCACAAGCATCTTTTGCGCAATCCATCACTGATTCCCTAAATACATCCCATTCCTCCCCCACTCCCCTTACTTCCATTGTTCTCACCTTTTTCCATTCTGTACTCAGTCTCTCCTGGTACTTCCTCACACAGGTCTCCTTCTCAAGCTCACTTACTCTCACCACCCTCTTCACCCCAACATTCACTCTTCTTTTCTGAAAACCCATACAAATCTTCACCTTAGCCTCCACAAGATAATGATCAGACATCCCTCCAGTTGCACCTCTCAGCACATTAACATCCAAAAGTCTCTCTTTCGCACGCCTGTCAATTAACACGTAATCCAATAACGCTCTCTGGCCATCTCTCCTACTTACATAAGTATACTTATGTATATCTCGCTTTTTAAACCAGGTATTCCCAATCATCAGTCCTTTTTCAGCACATAAATCTACAAGCTCTTCACCATTTCCATTTACAACACTGAACACCCCATGTATACCAATTATTCCCTCAACTGCCACATTACTCACCTTTGCATTCAAATCACCCATCACTATGACCCGGTCTCGTGCATCAAAACCACTAACACACTCATTCAGCTGCTCCCAAAACACTTGCCTCTCTTGATCTTTCTTCTCATGCCCAGGTGCATATGCACCAATAATCACCCACCTCTCTCCATCAACTTTCAGTTTTACCCATATTAATCGAGAATTTACTTTCTTACACTCTATCACATACTCCCACAACTCCTGTTTCAGGAGTATTGCTACTCCTTCCCTTGCTCTTGTCCTCTCACTAACCCCTGACTTTACTCCCCAGACATTCCCAAACCACTCTTCCCCTTTGCCCTTGAGCTTCGTTTCACTCAGAGCCAAAACATCCAGGTTCCTTTCCTCAAACATAATACCTATCTCTCCTTTTTTCACATCTTGGTTACATCCACACACATTTAGGCACCCCACTCTGAGCCTTCGAGGAGGATGAGCACTCCCCGCGTGACTCCTTCTGTTTCCCATTTCAGAAAGTTAATACAAGGAGGGGAGGATTTCCGGCCCCCCGCTCCCGTCCCCTCTAGTCGCTTTCTACGACACGCGAGGAATACGTGGGAAGTATTCTTTCACCCCTATCCCCAGGGATAATATACATATATATATACATATACACATACACACACATACACATACATACGCACATATACACACACACACACATACATATATATACATATGAGAAATGTAAGAAACAATTTAGAAAACTGAAACTTCTAGCTTGAAATGAATGAAAAAAAGAATGTCACATAATGGTTCAACCTCTGGCTATATATATATATATATATATATATATATATATATATATATATATATATATATATATATATATATATATATATATATTTCATACGTATTCGCCATTTCCCGCGTTAGCGAGGTAGCGTTAAGAACAGAGGACTGAGCCTTAGAGGGAACATCCTCACTTGGTCCCGTTCTCTGTTCTTTCTTGTGGAAAAGTAAAGACGGGAGGTGAAGAATTTCTAGCCTCCCGCTCCCTCCCCTTTTAGTCGCCTTCTGCGACACGCAGGGAACACGTGTCAAGTATTCTTTCTCCACTATCTCGTTATTTCTCAGTGCATTATTTTTCCATGAAAATGTCTGTAGTTATGTTTATGTTTATAACAGCACTATGTATATGTGATCCCATACGCCTGGCAGATGATCCCATACGCCTGGTAGATGATCCCATACGCCTGGTAGATGATCCCATACGCCTGGCAGATGATCCCATACGCCTGGCAGATGATCCCATACGCCTGGCAGATGATCCCATACGCCTGGCAGATGATCCCATACGCCTGGCAGATGATCCCATACGCCTGGTAGATGAATGTAGTCTTATAAGACGAATTCTGAGGCAGTAATGTTAACCCAGATTGTTTGTGAACGAAGCTTACTGAAAAACTATTTTGTTTCTTGTAACAAAAATGTGACAAATAAAGATAAGTTTAAATGTTTAGTGTTGCCATATTCGCCCAACTTAGCTAATCTAAAACATGTCCTCAACACTGCGTTACAGTGTTGAGGACAGTGTAACACCTGCGTTACAGTGTTGAGGACAGTGTAACACCTGCGTTACAGTGTTGAGGACAGTGTAACACCTGCGTTACAGTGTTGAGGACAGTGTAACACCTGCGTTACAGTGTTGAGGACATAGTGTAACACCTGCATTACAGTGTAGAGGACACAGTATAACACCCTCCTGCGTTACAGTGTTGAGGACAGTGTAACGCCTGCGTTACAGTGTTGAGGACAGTGTAACACCTGCGTTACAGTGTTGAGGACAGTGTAACGCCTGCGTTACAGTGTTGAGGACAGTGTAACACCTGCGTTACAGTGTTGAGGACAGTGTAACGCCTGCGTTACAGTGTTGAGGACAGTGTAACACCTGCGTTACAGTGTTGAGGACAGTGTAACACCTGCGTTACAGTGTTCAGGACACAGTGTAACACCTCCTGCGTTACAGTGTTGAGGACAGTGTAACGCCTGCGTTACAGTGTTGAGGACAGTGTAACACCTGCGTTACAGTGTTGAGGACAGTGTAACACCTCCTGCGTTACAGTGTTCAGGACACAGTGTAACACCTCCTGCGTTACAGTGTTGAGGACAGTGTAACACCTCCTGCGTTACAGTGTTGGGGACAGTGTAACACCTCCTACGTTACAGTGTTGAGGACAGTGTAACACCTCCTGCGTTACAGTGTTGAGGACACAGTGTAACACCCTCCTACGTTACAGTGTTAAGGACAGTGTAACGCCCCCAGCCTGGGAGCGGCGTTACAGGTGGATATGTCGACTGTAATTGACTGTACTTGTTTAGGAAGGTTTTTGTTCAGTGTTTGTATTGTATATGTTTTCTCAGTGTTGTGTTTGTTGTGGGAACCATCACTGAAGCAGGAGGCTAAAGCTTGGAGAAGTAATAATAAGCTTAATCTTTCCTTGCAAGCTTGGAGAAGTAATAATAAGCTTAATCTTTCCTTGCAAGCTTGGAGAAGTAATAATAAGCTTAATCTTTCCCTACAGGTATGTGTATGTTGAGCAGTGTGGATGAGCGACTCACCTCATTACCATCACATAACGAACAAGTTAAGTAACATTGGTCGTCATGTTTGGTTACGATCATCTTAACACCAGAAACTGTTCTCACATACAACATGAAGCAATACAACTGTTCTCACATACAACATGAAGCAATACAACTGTTCTCACATACAACATGAAGCAATACAACTGTTCTCACATACAACATGAAGCAATACAACTGTTCTCACATACAACATGAAGCAATACAACTGTTCTCACATACAACATGAAGCAATACAACTGTTCTCACATACAACATGAAGCAATACAACTATTCTCACATACAACATGAAGCAACACAACTGTTCTCACATACAACATGAAGCAATACAACTGTTCTCACATACAACATGAAGCAATACAACTGTTCTCACATACAACATGAAGCAATACAACTGTTCTCACATACAACATGAAGCAACACAACTGTTCTCACATACAACATGAAGCAATACAACTGTTCTCACATACAACATGAAGCAATACAACTGTTCTCACATGCAACATGAAGCAACACAACTGTTCTCACATACAACATGAAGCAATACAACTGTTCTCACATGCAACATGAAGCAATACAACTGTTCTCACATACAACATGAAGCAACACAACTGTTCTCACATACAACATGAAGCAATACAACTTTTCTCACATGCAACATGAAGCAACACAACTGTTCTCACATACAACATGAAGCAATACAACTGTTCTCACATACAACATGAAGCAATACAACTGTTCTCACATACAACATGAAGCAATACAACTGTTCTCACATGCAACATGAAGTAATAGAACTCTAATGACTCCACATTTGAGATATAACCAAGATGTTATAAGTCACAACTGAAGAGAAATTATATATATATCATGATCAACATTCTCTCGACCGTGGGGAAAGATTTTTGAGGGACAGTTATGGGTTGTGATTATAGACTCACAAGTTATAGACAGTGTTCTCTGGTTAGAGAATCACAAGTTAAAAGCTGTGTTCTCTTATTTGAACTCAAATGTTATAATCTATGGTTTCTGGTTAGGATCTTACAAGATATAAGTTGTGGCATCTGGTGAGGGACTCACAAGTTATAGGTGGTAGTTCCTGGCTCGGAACTCACAAGTTATGAGCTGCAGTTTCTAGTTAGTGACTCACAAGTTATGAGCTGTGGTTTCTAGTTAGTGGCTCAAGTTATGAGCTGTGGTTTCAAGTTAGTGACTCACAAGTTATGAGCTGTGGTTTCTAGTTAGTGGCTCAAGTTATGAGCTGCGGTTTCTAGTTAGTGACTCACAAGTTATGGGCTGTGGTTTCAAGTTAGTGACTCACAAGTTATGAGCTGTGGTTTCTAGTTAGTGGCTCAAGTTATGAGCTGCGGTTTCTAGTTAGTGACTCACATGTTATGAGCTGCGGTTTCTTGTTAGTGACTCACAAGTTATGAGTTGCGGTTTCTAGTTAGTGACTCACAAGTTATGAGCTGTGGTTTCTAGTTAGTGGCTCAAGTTATGAGCTGCGGTTTCTAGTTAGTGACTCACAAGTTATGAGCTGCGGTTTCTAGTTAGTGACTCACAAGTTATGAGCTGCGGTTTCTAGTTAGTGACTCACAAGTTTTGAGCTGTGGTTTCAAGTTAGTGACTCACGAGTTATGAGCTGTGGTTTCTAGTTAGTGACTCATGCTATGAGCTGTGGTTTCTAGTTAGTGGCTCAAGTTATGAGCTGCGGTTTCTAGTTAATGACTCACAAGTTATGAGCTGCGGTTTCTAGTTAGTGACTCACAAGTTATGTGCTGTGGTTTCTAGTTAGTGACTCACAAGTTATGAGCTGTGGTTTCAAGTTAGTGACTCACAAGTTATGAGACGTGGTTTCTAGTTAGTGACTCACATGTTATGAGCTGCGATTTCTAGTTAGTGGCTCACAAGTTATGAGCCGCGGTTTCTAGTTAGAGGCTCACAAGTTATGAGCTGTGGTTTCTAGTTAGTGGCTCACAAGTTTTGAGCTGTGGTTTCAAGTTAGTGACTCACAAGTTATGAGCTGCGGTTTCTAGTTAGTGACTCACAAGTTATGAGCTGTGGTTCTAGTTAGTGACTCACAAGTTATGAGCTGTGGTTCTAGTTAGTGACTCACAAGTTATGAGCTGTGGTTCTAGTTAGTGACTCACAAGTTACGAGCTGTGGTTTCTAGTTAGTGGCTCACAAGTTATGAGCTGTGGTTTCTAGTTAGTGACACAAGTTATGAGCTGTGGTTTCTAGTTAGTGACTCAAGGAGAGGAACACTTGTAATGAGTCATCATGTTCCATATATTGTTGTGTGACCCTCACTGGTACACTTGTATATGTCTTCATTTCCGGCTACAACATATATTTCATTATAATCTCTACGATAAGAATGTTGTTTATCATATTGTAGATATAAGATGATAATGTTTATGATATTCATTACGAAACACTACGAAGATCATGAGATATACATGATAATACACATGATACACCTAGCAATCATGTGTAAGAGCAACACACATAATGAACCCAGGCACATACACACATACATGACCTTCTGCCTTGTGTCCTGTTAATGACAAACATCTGACTGTATATAATGATACATCTGATTGTATATAATGATACATCTGATTGTATATAATGATACATCTGATTGTATATAATGATACATCTGACTGTATATAATGATACATCTGACTGTATATAATGATACATCTGACTGTATATAATGATGCATCTGACTGTATATAATGATACATCTGACTGTATATAATGATACATCAGATTTTATATAACGATACATCTGACTGTATATAATGATACATCTGACTGTATATAATGATACATCTGACTGTATATAATGATACATCTGACTGTATATAATGATACATCAGATTTTATATAACGATACATCTGACTGTATATAATGATACATGTGACTGTATATAATGATACATGTGACTGTATATAATGATACATGTGACTGTATATAATGATACATGTGACTGTATGTAATGATACATCTGACTGCATATAATGATACATCTGACTGTATATAATGATACATCTGACTGTATATAATGATACATCTGACTGTATATAATGATACATCTGACTGTATATAATGATACATCTGACTGTATATAATGATACATCTGACTGTATATAATGATACATCAGATTTTATATAACGATACATCTGACTGTATATAATGATACATCTGACTGTATATAATGATACATCTGACTGTATATAACGATACATCTGACTGTATATAATGATACATGTGACTGTATATAATGATACATCTGACTATATAATGATACATGTGACTGTATATAATGATACATGTGACTGTATATAATGATACATCTGACTGTATATAATGATACATCTGATTGTATATAATGATACATCTGACTGTATATAATGATACATCTGACTGTATATAATGATGATAAGTGACCGGATATAACTGCAAACATTTAACGATATGTAATAACACACAACCAGTGGATGTAATAACACACAACCACTGGATGTAATATCACACAACCACTGGATGTAATAACACACAACCACTGGATGTAATAACACTCAACCACTGGATGTAATAACACACAACCACTGGATGTAATAACACACAACCACTGGATGTAATAACACTCAACCACTGGATGTAATAACACACAACCACCGGATGTAATAACACACAACCACTGGATGTAATAACACACAACCACTGGATGTAATAACACTCAACCACTGGATGTAATAACACACAACCACTGGATGTAATAACACACAACCACTGGATGTAATAACACACAACCAGTGGATGTAATGACACACAACCACTGGATGTAATATCACACAACCACTGGATGTAATAACACACAACCACTGGATGTAATAACACTCAACCACTGGATGTAATAACACACAACCACTGGATGTAATAACACTCAACAACTGGATGTAATAACACACAACCACTGGATGTAATAACACACAACCACTGGATGTAATAACACTCAACCACTGGATGTAATAACACACAACCACTGGATGTAATAACACACAACCACTGGATGTAATAACACACAACCACTGGATGTAATAACACACAACCACTGGATGTAATAACACACAACCACTGGATGTAATAACACACAACCACTGGATGTAATAACACACAACCACTGGATGTAATAACACACAACCACTGGATGTAATAACACACAACCACTGGATGTAATATCACACAACCACTGGATGTAATAACACACAACCACTGGATGTAATAACACACAACCACTGGATGTAATAACACACAACCACTGGATGTAATAACACACAACCACTGGATGTAATAACACTCAACCACTGGATGTAATAACACACAACCACTGGATGTAATAACACACAACCACTGGATGTAATAACACACAACCACTGATGTAATAACACACAACCACTGGATGTAATAACACACAACCACTGGATGTAATAACACTCAACCACTGGATGTAATAACACACAACCACTGGATGTAATAACACACAACCACTGGATGTAATAACACACAACCACTGGATGTAATAACACACAACCACTGGATGTAATAACACACAACCACTGGATGTAATAACACACAACCACTGGATGTAATAACACACAACCACTGGATGTAATATCACACAACCACTGGATGTAATAACACACAACCACTGGATGTAATAACACACAACCACTGGATGTAATAACACTCAACCACTGGATGTAATAACACTCAACCACTGGATGTAATAACACTCAACCACTGGATGTAATAACACACAACCACTGGATGTAATAACACACAACCACTGGATGTAATAACACACAACCACTGGATGTAATAACACACAACCACTGGATGTAATAACACACAACCACTGGATGTAATAACACACAACCACTGGATGTAATAACACACAACCACTGGATGTAATAACACACAACCACTGGATGTAATAACACACAACCACTGGATGTAATAACACACAACCACTGGATGTAATAACACACAACCACTGGATGTAATAACACTAAACCACTGGATGTAATAACACTCAACCACTGGATGTAATAACACACAACCACTGGATGTAATAACACACAACCACTGGATGTAATAACACTAACCCACTGGATGTAATAACACACAACCACTGGATGTAATAACACACAACCACTGGACATAATAACACACAACATGTGTGGAGAAGAATAAGCTTGGTGTGTATGTAGGGAGACTGTGGAGAGTTATAATGACTCATACGTCAAACATAGTTATAATGACTCATACGTCAAACATAGTTATAATGACTCATACGTCAAACATAGTTATCATGACTCATACGTCAAATATAAGTTGTTTACAATGATCCAGACATCAGACAAGGAAGGTCGTCAAGATAACACAATATGAAGGCCGGGTTACACACACCAGCCTTGCTGTATCCTATCCTCACTACACCATTTCCAAAGTGACACTGTCATACATTTCCAAAGTGACACTGTCATACATTTCCAAAGTGACACTCTCATACATTCCCAGAGAAAGAGAAATGTTAACATTGTTTAAGATAGTCTCACACTTGCCAGCTACACTTTAGTAATATGTCATAACTCGCAGCCACTCACAACATAATGGACCACATTGCTTAATGCAGTATTTCATGTAAGAATCTTTATAAATGTTGCATCTATTTCATTCCTGTACGTGTGTGTGTGTGTGTGTGTGTGTGTGTGTGTGTGTGTGTGTTATTACATATTGTAACAGTAGGAAGATCTTCACTAGTGGGGACCCAAACCTCTGTGCTGGGAGGAGCATTAACACTGGCGGTGTCCATCATTATTGGTGATGCAAGACGTGGTTCAGTCTGTTGATATACAAGGAAGAGACGTAGCTAAGACGCCAGTGGTAAACATGTGTTACCGGACGCTGGTCTTCAGGTCTGGTATCATAATGTCCTGGCATAAGATTTTATCATCTGGACAGAAAAAGGAAATTTAAGAATTTTTTGCCAAATACAAAGCCATCCAGTTTGTGTGGACCTTTACTTATATAAATGTTACAATTCTTTGTTTATTTAGTAACAGAAGATTAAATGATGGTTTCGTGGTAAATGAGTTACAGTAAATAAATGAAATAGCATTACTCCAGTCAATACAATGGTCATAATTTTTGATATGATTAAACAAGGCATTTGATTCTTGCCCCGTTCCTATACTAATTTACGTTTCTCAAGTTTAACAGAACGATCTTTATCAGTCTGGCTAACACAAAACTTATAGCAACCTTTACAAGAGATTTTGTAAACTCAGCCTGCAGAATTTCTAGCGAGTTTTTTTTAATAAAGATATTTTTTGTAGTATTGTTATTGATGATGCAACGTGTGAATTAATGTGAAATTATCACTAAAAATGAGAACTAAAAGATTTTTGGTATCAAAGAAAGGTTTGGATTTATCACTATAATATGCTTTATCTGTCAAATAAGGGATTTATCAATGAAAGATCTAGGGTACTTTAACTTAGATCCAATAGAATATATCTTCTCAAACTCATCATTGATAACTCTTGACTACAAATACGTAATGCCCTAAGGAACATAGATTGAAATGATGATAATCTAAATCTGTCATGCTATGTTTAGATATGTTTCTATCCCTATGGATCATGAAGTCCAAAAATGGTAACATACAATTAATCTCCACTTCAACAGATGGAAGGTACTAGATTATCAAGTAAAAGGAGAAATGTTTGTAAATTTTCATTTGTTGGCTAAACACAAAGAACCTCATCTACATACCAATTTGCCTTAGAGGTTAAGATAGCCATTAATACATACCAAAATTTTGAGCCTGATATTCTCCACTGAAGTGAAATACATGATCTCTCACACACAATTGGACCAGTTCAGCAAACAAAGAGTTTGAAACAGGTAAATCAAGATGGTCCAAGACATCAACCACATATTGTAAGAAGTCAACTGCAGCTTTGGTGAAGAATGAGGAAACATCAAAACTTACCAGTTTGAAATCAAAATCAACATTGATATTGTTAAGCTTGTTAACTAAATCTACATTATTCATAATATCAGAATTTGATATATTACCAAATGGCAAAAGCTGCAACATGTTTTATGTTAAGTAGAATGTAAGTATCTTTACGTTAAACATAAGCATCATGAATATGGTATAAGAACAGGACAAGAATCAAATACTTTGTTTAATCATATCAAAAATTATAACCACTGTATTGACTGGAGTAAAGCTAATTCAATTATCAACTAGTATTTCTTTACAACGAGGAATATCATTGAATCACATACTCCCACAACTCCTGCTCCAGGAGCAGTGCTGCTCCTTCCTTATCTCTTGTCCTCTCACTAACCCCTGACTTTACTCCCAAGACATTCCCAAACCAATCCTCCCCTTTACCCTTGATCTTCGTTTCAGACAGAGACAAAACATCCAGGTTCCTTTCCTCAAACATACTATCTATATCTCCTTTTTTCTCATCTTGGTTACATCCACACACATCACATACCCAGTCAGAGCCTTCATGGAGGATGAACACTCTCCTCTTCATTCCTTTTTCTGTTTCCATTTTTAAAATTGAAATACAATAAGGGGAAGGGAAAATGTCCAGCTAACCGCTCCCGCTCCCGTTAGTCGATTTCCACAACGCACAGAAAGTATGGAGGGAGAATTCCTCCCTCCCCCCCCCCCCCCCCAACCTCAGGGGAGGTGATAACAGGTAGTGATGAAGTGAAAAGGAGATGAAGGTTTGTTGAATGTGTTTGATGATAGAGTGGCAGATATAGGATGTTTTGGTCAAGGTGGTGTGCAGAGTGAGAGGGTTAGGGAGAATGATTTGGTAAACAGAAAAGAGGTAGTAAAAGCTTTGCGGAAGATGAAAGGCGGCAAGGCTGCGGGTTTGGATGGTATTGCACTGGAATTTATTAAGAAAAGGGGTAACTGTGTTGGTTGGTAAGGATATTCAATGTATATATGGATCATGGTGATGTGCGGAATGGATGCATAATGCCATTGGACAAAGGCAAAGGGGATAAAGATGAGTGTTCAAATTACAAAGGTATAATTTTGTTGAGTATTCCTGGGAAATTATATGGGAGGATACTGATTGAGAGGGTGAAGGCATGTATAGAGCATCAGATTGGGGAAGAGCAGTGTGGTTTCAGAAGTGGTAGAGGATGTGTGGATCAGGTGTTTGCTTTCAAGAATGTATGTTAGAGATACTTTGAAAAACAGATGGATTTGTATGTAGCATTTATGGATCTGGAGAAGAAACATGATAGAGCTGATAGAGATGCTTTGTGGAAGATTTTAAGAATATATGGTGTGGGAGGTAAGCAGTGAAAAGTTTTATCGAGGATGCAAGACATGTGTACGAGTAGGAAGAGAGGAAAGTGATTGGTTCTCAGTGAATGTCGGTTTGCGGCAGGGGTGTGTGATGTCTCCATGGTTGTTTAATTTGTTTATGGATGGGGTTGTCCGGGAGGTGAATGCAAGAGTTTGTAAAGAGGGGCAAGTATGCAGTCTGTTGTGGATGAGAGAGCTTGGGAAGTGAGTCAGTTGCTGTTCGCTGACGATACAGCGCTGGTGGCTGATTCAGGTGAGAAACTGCAGAAGCTGGTGACTGAGTTTGGCAAAGTGTGTGAAAGAAGAAAGCTGAGAGTAAATGTGAATAAGAGCAAGGTTATTAGGTACAGTAGGGTTGAGGGTCAAGTCAACTGGGAGGTACGTTTGAATGGAGAAAAACTGGAGGAAGTAAAGTGTTTTAGATATCTGGGAGTGGATCTGGCAGCGGATGGAAGCATGGAAGCGGAAGAGAGTCATAGGGTGGGGGAGGGGGCGAAGGTTCTGGGAGCGATGAAGAATGTGTTGAAGGCGAGAACATAGGTGAAGTAGGCAAATGGGGAGGTAATAAAAAGTAGTGGTGAAGTGAGAGGGAGATGGGGTGAGGATTGTATGTATGCTGGGGATGGGGGATTGTATGTATGATGGGGATTGGGGATTGTATGTATGCTGGGGATTGGGGATTGTATGTATGCTGGGGATGGGTGATTGTATGTATGCTGGGGATTGGGATTGTATGTATGCTGGGGATTGGGGATTGTATGTATGATGGGGAGGGGGGATTGTATGTATGACGGGGATGGGGGATTGTATGTATGCTGGGGAGGGGGGATTGTATGTATGATGGGGATGGGGATTGTATGTATGATGGGGAGGGGGGATTGTATGTATGCTGGGGATTGGGGATTGTATGTATGATGGGGAGGGGGGATTGTATGTATGATGGGGATGGGGGATTGTATGTATGCTGGGGATTGGGGATTGTATGTATGATGGGGATGGGGGATTGTATGTATGCTGGGGATTGGGGATTGTATGTATGCTGGGGATTGGGGATTGTATGTATGCTGGGGATGGGGGATTGTATGTATGATGGGGATGGAGTACATTGGTCTGGAGCGAAAGTTGTACAGTTTGCTCGTGGTCTGGAGAGTTATGTTTCACAGGTGTAGCTTTTACCTTAGATGGTTTGGGTCAAGGAACGAGGGTCAGGGGTCAGGGGTCAAGGGTCAAAGGACATAAATGCCAAGAAAAGACTAGTCAAGGAAGTGTAAAGAAATACAAGAAAAGAAAGTGAGCTAATGTAGGTAATTATGAAGGACTTAATGTGTACAATACAAGTTGTAGTTGGTTGAGGGACAAGATGGATCATGTGAGAGCAATAGTTAACATGTGATCAATACATATCTTACGTTCAACTGAAACATGGATGAAATCAGAATAAATGGATCTGTTATTAGAGTTTTATGTAACTGGATGCAAACTTATACTACTGAGAGCAAAGATGGGAGAGCAGGGTCGGGTAGCACTTTGTATTAGCGAGTATATGAAAAACTGTAACACAAGTAACATTATATTAAGAGTTGTAACACAAGTAACATTATATTAAGAGTTGTAACACGAGTAACATTATATTAAGAGTTGTAACACAAGTAACATTATATTAAGAGTTGTAACACAAGTAACATTATATCAAGAGTTGTAACACAAGTAACATTATATCAAGAGTTGTAACACAAGTAACATTATATTAAGAGTTGTAACACAAGTAACATTATATTAAGAGTTGTAACACGAGTAACATTATATTAAGAGTTGTAACACGAGTAACATTATATTAAGAGTTGTAACACGAGTAACATTATATTAAGAGTTGTAACACAAGTAACATTATATTAAGAGTTGTAACACAAGTAACATTATATCAAGAGTTGTAACACAAGTAACATTATATTAAGAGTTGTAACACAAGTAACATTATATTAAGAGTTGTAACACAAGTAACATTATATCAAGAGTTGTAACACAAGTAACATTATATTAAGAGTTGTAACACAAGTAACATTATATTAAGAGTTGTAACACAAGTAACATTATATTAAGAGTTGTAACACGAGTAACATTATATTAAGAGTTGTAACACAAGTAACATTATATTAAGAGTTGTAACACGAGTAACATTATATTAAGAGTTGTAACACGAGTAACATTATATTAAGAGTTGTAACACAAGTAACATTATATTAAGAGTTGTAACACAAGTAACATTATATCAAGAGTTGTAACACAAGTAACATTATATTAAGAGTTGTAACACAAGTAACATTATATTAAGAGTTGTAACGAGTAACATTATATTAAGAGTTGTAACACAAGTAACATTATATTAAGAGTTGTAACACAAGTAACATTATATTAAGAGTTGTAACACGAGTAACATTATATTAAGAGTTGTAACACAAGTAACATTATATTAAGAGTTGTAACACAAGTAACATTATATCAAGAGTTGTAACACAAGTAACATTATATCAAGAGTTGTAACACAAGTAACATTATATTAAGAGTTGTAACACAAGTAACATTATATTAAGAGTTGTAACACGAGTAACATTATATTAAGAGTTGTAACACGAGTAACATTATATTAAGAGTTGTAACACGAGTAACATTATATTAAGAGTTGTAACACAAGTAACATTATATTAAGAGTTGTAACACAAGTAACATTATATCAAGAGTTGTAACACAAGTAACATTATATTAAGAGTTGTAACACAAGTAACATTATATTAAGAGTTGTAACACAAGTAACATTATATTAAGAGTTGTAACACAAGTAACATTATATTAAGAGTTGTAACACAAGTAACATTATATTAAGAGTTGTAACACAAGTAACATTATATTAAGAGTTGTAACACAAGTAACATTATATTAAGAGTTGTAACACGAGTAACATTATATTAAGAGTTGTAACACAAGTAACATTATATTAAGAGTTGTAACACGAGTAACATTATATTAAGAGTTGTAACACGAGTAACATTATATTAAGAGTTGTAACACAAGTAACATTATATTAAGAGTTGTAACACAAGTAACATTATATCAAGAGTTGTAACACAAGTAACATTATATTAAGAGTTGTAACACAAGTAACATTATATTAAGAGTTGTAACGAGTAACATTATATTAAGAGTTGTAACACAAGTAACATTATATTAAGAGTTGTAACACGAGTAACATTATATTAAGAGTTGTAACACAAGTAACATTATATTAAGAGTTGTAACACAAGTAACATTATATTAAGAGTTGTAACACAAGTAACATTGTATTAAGAGTTGTAACACAAGTAACATCATATTAAGAGTTGTAACACGAGTAACATTATATCAAGAGCTGTAACACAAGTAACATCATATCAAGAGTTGTAACACAAGTAACATTATATTAAGAACTGTAACACAAGTAACATTATATCAAGAGTTGTAACACAAGTAACATTATATTAAGAGTTGTAACACAAGTAACATTATATTAAGAACTGTAACACAAGTAACAAAGTTACACAAAAATACAGAATGGATTTGGGCTGAAATAGATGAAAACAATAACAGCTTATTACTGGATGTATTATACAGAGGCCCCCCCTCCCCCCCCCTCCAACATCAGATAGTCTGATGGAATGTTTTTATGTAACGAAATTATGAAGACTTGTGATCATGTTGTATGTTGTATTATAGGTATAACTACAATACAGTTATGAAGACGTGATCATGTTGTATGTTGTATTATAGGTAACTACAATACAGTTATGAAGACGTGATCATGTTGTATGTTGTATTATAGGTAACTACAATACAGTTATGAAGACTTGTGATCATGTTGTATGTTGTATTATAGGTAACTACAATACAGTTATGAAGACTTGTGATCATGTTGTATGTTGTATTATAGGTATAACTACAATACAGTTATGAAGACGTGATCATGTTGTATGTTGTATTATAGGTAACTACAATACAGTTATGAAGACGTGATCATGTTGTATGTTGTATTATAGGTAACTACAATACAGTTATGAAGACTTGTGATCATGTTGTATGTTGTATTATAGGTAACTACAATACAGTTATGAAGACTTGTGATCATGTTGTATGCTGTATCATAGGTAACTACAATACAGTTAACTGGCAAGATAATACAGGAGATGTTAAGTGACAAGAATGTATGGAGCCAGTACAAGAATGTATTGAGCCAGTACAAGAATGTATTGAGCCAGTACAAGAATGTATTGAGCCAGTACAAGAATGTATGGGGCCAGTACAAGAATGTATGGAGCCAGTACAAGAATGTATTGAGCCAGTACAAGAATGTATGGGGCCAGTACAAGAATGTATGGAGCCAGTACAAGAATGTATGGAGCCAGTACAAGAATGTATGGAGCCAGTACAAGAATGTATGGAGCCAGTACAAGAATGTAATGGAGCCAGTACAAGAATGTATGGAGCCAGTACAAGAATGTATGGAGCCAGTACAAGAATGTATGGAGCCAGTACAAGAATGTATGGAGCCAGTACAAGAATGTAATGGAGCCAGTACAAGAATGTATGGAGCCAGTACAAGAATGTATGGAGCCAGTACAAGAATGTATGGAGCCAGTACAAGAATGTATGGAGCCAGTACAAGAATGTATTGAGCCAGTACAAGAATGTATGGGGCCAGTACAAGAATGTATTGAGCCAGTACAAGAATGTATTGAGCCAGTACAAGAATGTTGTGTAACACAACACAGGGAAGCAGAGTACTGACATTTGGTACTGACAAATGTAAACCATTTTAGAGATCAAGTTGAGATGGGAAGATAATATTGACCACAATAATGAAGATGTGAATAGGAAGGAAAACGAAATGTTCGTTCTCGCCTTTCGTAAGGCCAACTTGGTGTTGATACCTCAGTTGGTTTGATTGAGTGGGAGTTAATGAAGGCTAGGTTAGGTTAGGTTAGGTTAGGTTAGGTTAGGTTAGGTTAGGTTGGGTTAGGTTGGGTTAGGTTAGGTTAGGTTAGGTTAGGTTAGGTTAGGTTAGGCTACGTTAGGTTAGGTTAGGTTAGGTTAGGTTAGGTTAGGGAAGGTCATGTGGACCATGCAGGCAGTGTGGGGTCAGGTCAAGTGTGGGTGGGGCATGCATGCAGTGTAGGGTCAGGTCAAGTGTGGGTGGGGCATGCATGCAGTGTGGGGTCAGGTCAAGTGTGGGTGGGGCATGCATGCAGTGTAGGGTCAGGTCAAGTGTGGGTGGGGCATGCATGCAGTGTAGGGTCAGGTCAAGTGTGGGTGGGGCATGCATGCAGTGTGGGGTCAGGTCAAGTGTGGGTGGGGAATGCATGCAGTGTGGGGGTCAGGTCAAGTGTGGGTGGGGCAGGCCAGAACGTTAACAGTGTGGACATTTCCTTCGAAAGGTAACAATGAACAAGAACTGAATATTCCATATAGTGAATCTGACATTACTGGCTGAATGATATAATACAACACATTATACAGCAGACACAAGACGTGTACAACAAGGTAAAACGGACGCCAATACTTTACTGATTGATCAGCTAACACATATTAAGAGAATGATATAATCAGAGGTTAGAAAGGCTATAAGAAATTACGAAAATGATATAGTTAACGAAGCCACAAACAGTGCCAAGGGATTTTTCAATGTACAGAAGGACGAAGGTTAGAGAGAAAACTGGACGTATGAAATCACATTGTGGTAGATTACTGAGACTGCAATGTGTGAAGTTATAAACAATCAGTACATATCGGTGTTTACACAGGAGGAAAATACAAACATTGCGGGTCCAGAGCAAATTTTTATGAGGGACGAGAGCGTGAAGCTTTGCGATATGAACATAGATATATTTGATATTTTGAAACAAATAAAATGATTAAAAATAAACAGTAGTCCTGGAGGAGATTGTACGTTTATATGTGTTTCAACATGACCTATAATGAGGCGTGAGAAAGTAATTATTGTACGTTTATATGTGTTTCAACATGACCTATAATGAGGCGTGAGAAAGTAATTATTGTACGTTTATATGTGTTTCAACATGACCTATAATGAGGCGTGAGGAAGTAATTATTGTACGTTTATATGTGTTTCAACATTACCTGTAATGAGGCGTGAGGAAGTAATTATTGTACGTTTATATGTGTTTCAACATGACCTGTAATGAGGCGTGAGGAAGTAATTATTGTACGTTTATATGTGTTTCATCATGACCTGTAATGAGGCGTGAGGAAGTAATTATTGTACGTTTATATGTGTTTCATCATGACCTGTAATGAGGCGTGGTTGCTGAGCAACGAAGGACAGCAATTGTCGTTGCCAACTTTAAGAAAGTCAATAGATCCATTGTGTCTGATCATCGTGTTATCAGCTGGACATATTGAGTCTGATCATCGTGTTATCAGCTGGACATATTGTGGGGACAATTTGTCACATCCATTATGTCTGACCCAAGACTGGAACACTTGGAGAATATGATCAGATGTGGTCATCACAACCTGGGAGGACATGTGGTCATCACAACCTAGGAGGACATGTGGTCATCACAACCTGGGAGGACATGTGGTCATCACAACCTGGGAGGACATGTGGTCATCACAACCTGGGAGGACATGTGGTCATCACAACCTGGGAGGACATGTGGTCATCAAAACCTGGGAGGACATGTGGTCATCAAAACCTGGGAGGACATGTGGTCATCAAAACCTGGGAGGACATGTGGTCATCACAACCTGGGAGGACATGTGGTCATCACAACCTGGGAGGACATGTGGTCATCACAACCTGGGAGGACATGTGGTCATCACAACCTGGGAGGACATGTGGTCATCACAACCTGGGAGGACATGTGGTCATCACAACCTGGGAGGACATGTGGTCATCACAACCTGGGAGGACATGTGGTCATCACAACCTGGGAGGACATGTGGTCATCACAACCTGGGAGGACATGTGGTCATCACAACCTGGGAGGACATGTGGTCATCACAACCTGGGAGGACATGTGGTCATCACAACCTGGGAGGACATGTGGTCATCACAACCTGGGAGGACATGTGGTCATCACAACCTGGGAGGACATGTGGTCATCATAACCTGGGAGGACATGTGGTCATCACAACCTGGGAGGACATGTGGTCATCACAACCTGGGAGGACATGTGGTCATCACAACCTGGGAGGACATGTGGTCATCACAACCTGGGAGGACATGTGGTCATCACAACCTGGGAGGACATGTGGTCATCACAACCTGGGAGGACATGTGGTCATCACAACCTGGGAGGACATGAAGGAGTCTATAACCTTCTCTACTTCTTTGATAAAGATGTTGTAAGTTATAATGAGGGTAAGAGTTGTGATATTGTGTACTTACACTTAAGTAAGTCTGTTACTTACACTTAAGTAAGTCTGTTACACTTAAGTAAGGTTGTTGACCGGGTACCTCATGATGGTCTGTTGAGAGAAGTAGCGACGCATGGCATTAACCAGGGATGTGTTGGTAACTGCAGTAGCTCGTGGTTCACACACAACAACAACAACAACAACAACAACAACAACAGGGGATGTACCTCAGCGTACTTACATATGACTGAGCCACTGGTCTTCCTCTTGGTAGTTATATGTAGTAACGATGTACATATGGCAATAACCAGCGACTTGAGGTCCATTTACCGATGCTACAAAACTGGTAATGACGGTAAATAACTTTGATGACTTGTGAGTCAACATGGAGACTTAGGTCATCAGAACAGTCAGCTACGTGTAGAAATGAGACTCAACATGGGTAAATACACAACAACACTTAGTGTGGGTAAATACACAACAACACTTAGTGTGGGTAAATACACAACAACACTTAGTGTGAGTAAATACACAACAACACCGAGTGTGGGTAAATACACAACTACACCTAGTGTGGGTAAATACACAACACTTAGTGTGGGTAAATACACAACAACACTTAGTGTGGGTAAATACACAACAACACTTAGTGTGGGTAAATACACAACAACACTTAGTGTGGGTAAATACACAACAACACCGAGTGTGGGTAAATACACAACAACACTTAGTGTGGGTAAATACACAACAACACTTAGTGTGGGTAAATACACAACAACACTTAGTGTGGGTAAATACACAACAACACTTAGTGTGAGTAAATACACAACAACACTTAGTGTGGGTAAATACACAACAACACTTAGTGTGAGTAAATACACAACAACACTTAGTGTGGGTAAATACACAACAACACTTAGTGTGGGTAAATACACAACAACACTTAGTGTGGGTAAATACACAACAACACTTAGTGTGGGTAAATGCACAACAACACCTAGTGTGGGTAAATACACAACTACACCTAGTGTGGGTAAATACACAACAACACTTAGTGTGGGTAAATATACAACAACACTTAGTGTGGGTAAATACACAACAACACTTAGTGTGGGTAAATACACAACAACACCTAGTGTGGGTAAATACACAACAACACTTAGTGTGGGTAAATACACAACAACACCGAGTGTGGGTAAATACACAACAACACCTAGTGTGGGTAAATACACAACAACACTTAGTGTGGGTAAATACACAACAACACCTAGTGTGGGTAAATACACAACAACACTTAGTGTGGGTAAATACACAACTACACCTAGTGTGGGTAAATACACAACAACACTTAGTGTGGGTAAACACACAACAACACTTAGTGTGGGTAAACAAACAACAACACCTAGTGTGGGTAAATACACAACAACATTTAGTGTGGGTAAATACACAACAACACTTAGTGTGGGTAAATACACAACAACACCTAGTTTGGGTAAATACACAACTACACCTAGTGTGGGTAAATACACAACAACACTTAGTGTGGGTAAACACACAACAACACCTAGTGTGGGTAAATACACAACAACACTTAGTGTGGGTAAATACACAACAACACTTAGTGTGGGTAAATACACAACACCTAGTGTGGGTAAATACACAACAACACTTAGTGTGGGTAAATACACAACAACACTTAGTGTGGGTAAATACACAACAACACCTAGTGTGGGTAAATACACAACTACACCTAGTGTGGGTAAATACACAACACTTAGTGTGGGTAAATATACAACACTTAGTGTGGGTAAATACACAACAACACTTAGTGTGGGTAAATACACAACAACACCTAGTGTGGGTAAATACACAACAACACTTAGTGTGGGTAAATACACAACAACACCGAGTGTGGGTAAATACACAACAACACCTAGTGTGGGTAAATACACAACAACACTTAGTGTGGGTAAATACACAACAACACTTAGTGTGGGTAAATATACAACAACACTTAGTGTGTGTAAATACACAACAACACTTAGTGTGGGTAAATACACAACAACACTTAGTGTGGGTAAATACACAACTACACCTAGTGTGGGTAAATACACAACAACACTTAGTGTGGGTAAATACACAACAACACCTAGTGTGGGTAAATACACAACAACACTTAGTGTGGGAAAATACACAACAACACTTAGTGTGGGTAAATACACAACTACACCTAGTGTGGGTAAATACACAACAACACTTAGTGTGGGTAAATACACAACAACACTTAGTGTGGGTAAACACACAACAACACTTAGTGTGGGTAAATACACAACAACACTTAGTGTGGGTAAATACACAACAACACTTAGTGTGGGTAAATACACAACACTTAGTGTGGGTAAATACACAACAACACCTAGTGTGGGTAAATACACAACAACATCCAGTGTGGGTAAATACACAACAACACCTAGTGTGGGTAAATACACAACAACACTTAGTGTGGGTAAATACACAACAACACTTAGTGTGGGTAAATACACAACTACACCTAGTGTGCGTAAATACACAACAACACCTAGTGTGGGTAAATACACAACACCTTAGTGTGGGTAAACACACAACAACACCTTAGTGTGGGTAAATACACAACAACACTTAGTGTGGGTAAATACACAACAACACTTAGTGTGGGTAAATACACAACAACACTTAGTGTGGGTAAATACACAACAACCTTAGTGTGGGTAAATACACAACACTTAGTGTGGGTAGATACACAACAACACTTAGTGTGGGTAAATACACAACAACACTTAGTGTGGGTAAATACACAACAACACCTAGTGTGGGTAAATACACAACTACACCTAGTGTGGGTAAATACACAACAACACTTAGTGTGGGTAAACACACAACAACACCTAGTGTGGGTAAATACACAACAACACTTAGTGTGGGTAAATACACAACAACACTTAGTGTGGGTAAATACACAACAACACTTAGTGTGGGTAAATACACAACAACACTTAGTGTGGGTAAATACACAACAACACCTAGTGTGGGTAAATACACAACAACACTTAGTGTGGGTAAATACACAACAACACCTAGTGTGGGTAAATACACAACAACACTTAGTGTGGGTAAATACACAACACTTAGTGTGGGTAAATACACAACAACACCTAGTGTGGGTAAATACACAACTACACCTAGTGTGGGTAAATACACAACAACACTTAGTGTGGGTAAACACACAACAACACCTAGTGTGGGTAAATACACAACAACACTTAGTGTGGGTAAATACACAACAACACTTAGTGTGGGTAAATACACAACAACACCTAGTGTGGGTAAATACACAACAACACTTAGTGTGGGTAAATACACAACAACACTTAGTGTGGGTAAATACACAACAACACCTAGTGTGGGTAAATACACAACTACACCTAGTGTGGGTAAATACACAACAACACTTAGTGTGGGTAAATATACAACAACACCTAGTGTGGGTAAATACACAACAACACTTAGTGTGGGTAAATACATAACAACACCTAGTGTGGGTAAATACACAACAACACTTAGTGTGGGTAAATACACAACAACACCGAGTGTGGGTAAATACACAACAACACCTAGTGTGGGTAAATACACAACAACACTTAGTGCGGGTAAATACACAACAACACTTAGTGTGGGTAAATATACAACAACACTTAGTGTGTGTAAATACACAACAACACTTAGTGTGGGTAAATACACAACAACACTTAGTGTGGGTAAATACACAACTACACGTAGTGTGGGTAAATACACAGCAACACTTAGTGTGGGTAAATACACAACAACACCTAGTGTGGGTAAATACACAGCAACACTTAGTGTGGGTGAATACACAACACTTAGTGTGGGTAAATACACAACAACACTTAGTGTGGGTAAATACACAACAACACCTAGTGTGGGTAAATACACAGCAACACTTAGTGTGGGAAAATACACAACAACACTTAGTGTGGGTAAATACACAACTACACCTAGTGTGGGTAAATACACAACAACACTTAGTGTGGGTAAATACACAACAACATTTAGTGTGGGTAAACACACAACAATACTTAGTGTGGGTAAATACACAACAACACTTAGTGTGGGTAAATACACAACAACACTTAGTGTGGGTAAATACACAACAACACTTAGTGTGGGTAAATACACAACTACACCTAGTGTGGGTAAATACACAACAACACTTAGTGTGGGTAAATACACAACAACACCTAGTGTGGGTAAATACACAACAACACTTAGTGTGGGTAAATACACAACAACACTTAGTGTGGGTAAATACACAACTACACCTAGTGTGGGTAAATACACAACTACACCTAGTGTGGATAAATACACAACAACACTTAGTGTGGGTAAACACACAACAACACCTAGTGTGGGTAAATACACAACAACACTTAGTGTGGGTAAATACACAACAACACTTAGTGTGGGTAAATACACAACAACACTTAGTGTGGGTGAATACACAACAACACTTAGTGTGGGTAAATACACAACAACACTTAGTGTGGGTAAATACACAAAAACACTTAGTGTGGGTAAATACACAACAACACTTAGTGTGGGTAAATACACAACTACACCTAGTGTGGGTAAATACACAACAACACTTAGTGTGGGTAAACACACAACAACACCTAGTGTGGGTAAATACACAACAACACCTAGTGTCGGTAAACACACAACAACACCTAGTGTGGGTAAATACACAACAACACTTAGTGTGGGTAAATACACAACAACACTTAGTGTGGGTAAATACACAACAATACTTAGTGTGGGTAAATACACAACAACACTTAGTGTGGGTAAATACACAACAACACTTAGTGTGGGTGAATACACAACACTTAGTGTGGGTAAATACACAACAACACTTAGTGTGGGTAAATACACAACAACACCTAGTGTGGGTAAATATACAACAACACTTAGTGTGGGTAAATACACAACAACACTTAGTGTGGGTAAATACACAACAACACTTGGTGTGGGTAAATACACAACAACACTTAGTGTGGGTAAATACACAACAACACTTAGTGTGGGTAAATACACAACAACACTTAGTGTGGGTAAATACACGAACACTGATGACAAAACTGCACAATATTGGTAAACACAGAATACCAGTCAACAAGGATCTTCAGTCGTAACAACAATGTAGTCACGTGTGTAATAAGGCTAGTACGCTGTTAGGCATCATGAATAGGACTGTTAGCAATAGAACACATAGAGTATTATTGTAACTTTATCTTGCATTGATCAGACCAGATAATGCTATACAGTTTTGGCCTCCATGCTATACACTTCATATAGATGGTTTAACGAGAGTACAAAGATGAATGACAAAACTGATCCTGGAATTAGAAACCTCACTTATGATCATCAAGGTAGGGTTAACGAAGGTTGGATGATGTGTATATGGTGCAGGGATCTTCAGGGTAGGGTTAACGAAGGTTGGATGATGTGTATATGGTGCAGGGATCTTCAGGGTAGGGTTAACGAAGGTTGGATGATGTGTATATGGTGCAGGGATCTTCAGGGTAGGGTTAACGAAGGTTGGATGATGTGTATATGGTGCAGGGATCTTCAGGGTAGGGTTAACGAAGGTTG
Source organism: Panulirus ornatus (assembly GCF_036320965.1). Taxonomy (NCBI): domain Eukaryota; kingdom Metazoa; phylum Arthropoda; class Malacostraca; order Decapoda; family Palinuridae; genus Panulirus; species Panulirus ornatus. The sequence goes on from NC_092228.1 coordinate 25,565,642, forward strand.
GATGATGTGTATATGGTGCAGGGATCTTCAGGGTAGGGTTAACGAAGGTTGGATGATGTGTATATGGTGCAGGGATCTTCAGGGTAGGGTTAACGAAGGTTGGATGATGTGTATATGGTGCAGGGATCTTCAGGGTAGGGTTAACGAAGGTTGGATGATGTGTATATGGTGCAGGGATCTTCAGGGTAGGGTTAACGAAGGTTGGATGATGTGTATATGGTGCAGGGATCTTCAGGGTAGGGTTAATGAAGGTTGGATGATGTGTATATGGTGCAGGGATCTTCAGGGTAGGGTTAACGAAGGTTGGATGATGTGTATATGGTGCAGGGATCTTCAGGGTAGGGTTAACGAAGGTTGGATGATGTGTATTTGGTGCAGGGATATTCAGGGTAGAGTTAACGAAGGTTGGATGATGTGTATATGGTGCAGGGATCTTCAGGGTGGGGTTAACGAAGGTTGGATGATGTGTATATGGTGCAGGGATCTTCAGGGTAGAGTTAACGAAGGTTGGATGATGTGTATATGGTGCAGGGATCTTCAGGGTAGGGTTAACGAAGGTTGGATGATGTGTATATGGTGCAGGGATCTTCAGGGTAGGGTTAACGAAGGTTGGATGATGTGTATATGGTGCAGGGATCTTCAGGGTAGGGTTAACGAAGGTTGGATGATGTGTATATGGTGCAGGGATCTTCAGGGTAGGGTTAACGAAGGTTGGATGATGTGTATATGGTGCAGGGATCTTCAGGGTAGGGTTAACGAAGGTTGGATGATGTGTATATGGTGCAGGGATCTTCAGGGTAGGGTTAACGAAGGTTGGATGATGTGTATATGGTGCAGGGATCTTCAGGGTAGGGTTAACGAAGGTTGGATGATGTGTATATGGTGCAGGGATCTTCAGGGTAGGGTTAACGAAGGTTGGATGATGTGTATATGGTGCAGGGATCTTCAGGGTAGGGTTAACGAAGGTTGGATGATGTGTATATGGTGCAGGGATCTTCAGGGTAGGGTTAACGAAGGTTGGATGATGTGTATATGGTGCAGGGTGGTGGAGTGTGGACAGACCCACGTTGTATGGAACCCTCACAATGTTCTCACCTGTTGTTATGATGTTCTTACGTCATGATGTATGTTGTTATGATGTTCTTACGTCATGATGTATGTTGTTATGATGTTCTTATGTCATGATGTATGTTGTTATGATGTTCTTACGTCATGATGTATGTTGTTATGATGTTCTTACGTCATGATGTATGTTGTTATGATGTTCTTACGTCATGATGTATGTTGTTATGATGTTCTTATGTCATGATGTATGTTGTTATGATGTTCTTACGTCATGATGTATGTTGTTATGATGTTCTTACGTCATGATGTATGTTGTTATGATGTTCTTACGTCATGATGTATGTTGTTATGATGTTCTTATGTCATGATGTATGTTGTTATGATGTTCTTACGTCATGATGTATGTTGTTATGATGTTCTTACGTCATGATGTATGTTGTTATGATGTTCTTATGTCATGATGTATGTTGTTATGATGTTCTTACGTCATGATGTATGTTGTTATGATGTTCTTACGTCATGAAGTATGTTGTTATGATGTTCTTATGTCATGATGTATGTTGTTATGATGTTCTTACGTCATGATGTATGTTGTTATGATGTTCTTATGTCATGATGTATGTTGTTATGATGTTCTTACGTCATGATGTATGTTGTTATGATGTTCTTACGTCATGATGTATGTTGTTATGATGTTCTTACGTCATGATGTATGTTGTTATGATTTTCTTACGTCATGATGTATGATCTTTACCATGGTAAGGTAACTGAACAACCTTGACTAACTGTGTCGTCTGATGTGAGGGAACAAGAAGTTATTATTATCATACCACATCATCATCAGTAGCAACAAGAAGTTATTATCATCATACCACATCATCATCAGTAGGAACAAGAAGTTATTATTATCATACCACATCATCATCAGTAGGAACAAGAAGTTATTATTATCATACCACATCATCATCAGTAGCAACAAGAAGTTATTATTATCATACCACATCATCATCAGTAGGAACAAGAAGTTATTATTATCATACCACATCATCATCAGTAGGAACAAGAAGTTATTATTATCATACCGCATCATCATCAGTAGCAACAAGAAGTTATTATTATCATACCACATCATCATCAGTAGCAACAAGAAGTTATTATTATCATACAACATCATCATCAGTAGGAACAAGAAGTTATTATTATCATACCACATCATCATCAGTAGGAACAAGAAGTTATTATTATCATACCACATCATTATCAGTAGGAACAAGTAGTTATTATTATCATACCACATCATCATCAGTAGCAACAAGAAGTTATTATTATCATACCACATCATCATCAATAGGAACAAGAAGTTATTAATATCATACCACATCATCATCAGTAGCAACAAGAAGTTATTATCATCATACCACATCATCATCAGTATGAACAAGAAGTTATTATTATCATACCACATCATCATCAGTAGGAACAAGAAGTTATTATTATCATACCACATCATCATCAGTAGCAACAAGAAGTTATTATCATCATACCACATCATCATCAGTAGGAACAAGAAGTTATTATCATCATACCACATCAGGCTGGAAGTTATTCTTACTTTATAACACAAAGTAGATGGATCTACATGTTGCCATGCATGACAAATTCTGGTTTATTCTACCTTCTCATTCTCTTTAAAAAAGTCCATCAGAAATATTAGTCCTGCAAGGTATTTTTTTCAAGCTGTCTTCCGTGTGTTGGAGGGTGGAGCTCCCGCCATGTTATCCTGTAGTTCTACAGTTATAATGGAACTACATCTCATAATGTAGTGACAACACCAACTCACCTGAACCCTCTCTCTCTCTCTCTCTCTCTCTCTCTCTCTCTCTCTCTCTCTCTCTCTCTCTCTCTCTCTCTCTCTCTCTCTCTCTCTCTCTCTCTCTCTCACTTCATTACTTTACTTCAGTTACTCTCATCTCACGTGACAGGTAAGCAGGCAACCCCCCCCCCCAGGTTATGGTACATTACCTGGTAACCAGAGACTCACTTTTGTGTCTTAACTGTGGTACAGCAACACCAGGACGTGTACCAGGTCACACGAGGGACACTCGTGGGTGTAGGTCCAGCAGTAGGTGTACCAGGTCACACGAGGGACACTCGTGGGTGTACGTCCAGCAGTAGGTGTACCAGGTCACACGAGGGACACCCGTGGGTGTAGGTCCAGCAGTAGGTGTACCAGGTCACACGAGGGACACTCGTGGGTGTAGGTGCAGCAGTATGTGTACCAGGTCACACGGGGGACACTCGTGGGTGTAGGTCCAGCAGTAGGTGTACCAGGTCACACGAGGGACACTCGTGGGTGTAGGTGCAGCAGTAGGTGTACCAGGTCACACGAGGGACACTCGTGGGTGTAGGTCCAGCAGTAGGTGTACCAGGTCACACGAGGGACACTCGTGGGTGTAGGTCCAGCAGTAGGTGTACCAGGTCACGCGAGGGACACTCGTTGGTGTAGGTCCAGCAGTAGGTGTACCAGGTCACGCGAGGGACACTCGTGGGTGTAGGTCCAGCAGTAGGTGTACCAGGTCACACGAGGGACACTCGTGGGTGTAGGTCCAGCAGTAGGTGTACCAGGTCACACGAGGGACACTCGTGGGTGTAGGTCCAGCAGTAGGTGTACCAGGTCACGCGAGGGACACTCGTGGGTGTAGGTCCAGCAGTAGGTGTACCAGGTCACGCGAGGGACACTCGTTGGTGTAGGTGCAGCAGTAGGTGTACCAGGTCACACGAGGGACACTCGTGGGTGTAGGTCCAGCAGTAGGTGTACCAGGTCACACGAGGGACACTCGTGGGTGTAGGTCCAGCAGTAGGTGTACCAGGTCACACGAGGGACACTCGTGGGTGTATGTCCAGCAGTAGGTGTACCAGGTCACACGATAGACACTCGTGGGTGTAGGTGCAGCAGTAGGTGTACCAGGTCACACGAGGGACACTCCTGGGTGTAGGTGTACCAGGTCACACGAGGGACACTCGTGGGTGTAGGTCCAGCAGTAGGTGTACCAGGTCACACGAGGGACACTCCTGGGTGTAGGTGTACCAGGTCACACGAGGGACACTCGTGGGTGTAGGTCCAGCAGTAGGTGTACCAGGTCACACGAGGGACACTCGTGGGTGTAGGTCCAGCAGTAGGTGTACCAGGTCACACGGGGGACACTCGTGGGTGTAGGTCCAGCAGTAGGTGTACCAGGTCACACGAGGGACACTCGTGGGTGTAGGTCCAGCAGTAGGTGTACCAGGTCACACGAGGGACACTCGTGGGTGTAGGTCCAGCAGTAGGTGTACCAGGTCACACGAGGGACACTCGTGGGTGTAGGTCCAGCAGTAGGTGTACCAGGTCACACGGGGGACACTCGTGGGTGTAGGTCCAGCAGTAGGTGTACCAGGTCACACGAGGGACACTCGTGGGTGTAGGTCCAGCAGTAGGTGTACCAGGTCACACGAGGGACACTCGTGGGTGTAGGTCCAGCAGTAGGTGTACCAGGTCACACGAGGGACACTCGTGGGTGTAGGTCCAGCAGTAGGTGTACCAGGTCACACGGGGACACTCGTGGGTGTAGGTCCAGCAGTAGGTGTACCAGGTCACACGAGGGACACTCGTGGGTGTAGGTCCAGCAGTAGGTGTACCAGGTCACACGAGGGACACTCGTGGGTGTAGGTCCAGCAGTAGGTGTACCAGGTCACACGAGGGACACTCGTGGGTGTAGGTCCAGCAGTAGGTGTACCAGGTCACACGAGGGACACTCGTGGGTGTAGGTCCAGCAGTAGGTGTACCAGGTCACACGAGGGACACTCGTGGGTGTAGGTCCAGCAGTAGGTGTACCAGGTCACACGAGGGACACTCGTGGGTGTAGGTCCAGCAGTAGGTGTACCAGGTCACACGAGGGACACTCGTGGGTGTAGGTCCAGCAGTAGGTGTACCAGGTCACACGAGGGACACTCGTGGGTGTAGGTCCAGCAGTAGGTGTACCAGGTCACACGAGGGACACTCGTGAGTGTAGGTGCAGCAGTAGGTGTACCAGGTCACACGGGGGACACTCGTGGGTGTAGGTCCAGCAGTAGGTGTACCAGGTCACACGAGGGACACTAGTGGGTGTAGGTGCAGCAGTAGGTGTACCAGGTCACGCGAGGGACACTCGTGGGTGTAGGTCCAGCAGTAGGTGTACCAGGTCACACGAGGGACACTCGTGGGTGTAGGTGTACCAGGTCACACGAGGGACACTCGTGGGTGTAGGTCCAGCAGTAGGTGTACCAGGTCACACGAGGGACACTCGTGGGTGTAGGTCCAGCAGTAGGTGTAACAGGTCACACGAGGGACACTCGTGGGTGTAGGTCCAGCAGTAGGTGTACCAGGTCACACGAGGGACACTCGTGGGTGTAGGTCCAGCAGTAGGTGTACCAGGTCACACGAGGGACACTCGTGGGTGTAGGTGTACCAGGTCACACGAGGGACACTCGTGGGTGTAGGTCCAGCAGTAGGTGTACCAGGTCACACGAGGGACACTCGTGGGTGTACGTCCAGCAGTAGGTGTACCAGGTCACACGAGGGACACTCGTGGGTGTAGGTCCAACAGTAGGTGTACCAGGTCACACGAGGGACACTCGTGGGTGTAGGTCCAGCAGTAGGTGTACCAGGTCACACGAGGGACACTCGTGGGTGTAGGTCCAGCAGTAGGTGTACCAGGTCACACGAGGGACACTCGTGGGTGTAGGTGTACCAGGTCACACGAGGGACACTCGTGGGTGTAGGTCCAGCAGTAGGTGTACCAGGTCACACGAGGGACGCTCGTGGGTGTAGGTCCAGCAGTAGGTGTACCAGGTCACACGAGGGACACTCGTGGGTGTAGGTCCAGCAGTAGGTGTACCAGGTCACACGAGGGACACTCCTGGGTGTAGGTCCAGCAGTAGGTGTACCAGGTCACACGAGGGACACTCGTGGGTGTAGGTGTACCAGGTCACACGAGGAAAACGCTGGAACTTCTCAGCTTATTAGGTCGGCCATGATCAATGACGTCATAATCTATGGTGATTCCAGGTAACGTGGGTCATGAAGCTAACGAGGGGATGTCATGCCTCGTTATGTCCTCATGATTACACTGTGAGGCAAGGTGAGGATGAACTCATTACTTAATACTGAAGGTTAACCCACTTAATACTGATCAACAACAACACATGTTGTCATATATCATACGTACAGTATGAATCATATCATCCATAGAAAATATGTACAAGATTACATACATGTTATCATACTACATATAAAGCAGAAGTCTTTCTGTTATGCCACATATACAGTAGATACACACACACACACACACACACACACACACACACACACACACACACACACACACACACACACACACACACACATGATCCTTCTCATGTAGATACACACACACACACACACACACATGATCCATCTCATGTAGAACAATAATCAATACAGAGAGTTTGTTGCTGGCCACGAGTGTGTCATGATAATACTGGGTCACTAACCCGGCCATGTGTGTACCTTATGTGTCATAGTGACCCTAGTGTGACCCAGGGGTGTTGTGGTGACCATAGTGACCCTAGTGTGACCCAGGGGTGTTGTGGTGACCATAGTGACCCTAGTGTGACCCAGGGGTGTTGTGGTGACCATAGTGACCCTAGTGTGACCCAGGGGTGTTGTGGTGACCATAGTGACCCTAGTGTGACCCAGGGGTGTTGTGGTGACCACCTTGTTGCGACGCAATACCTTATGTGTCACATTGAACCTAAAGTGACACAATAAACCAAGGTGACATAATGACCCAGGATGATATAATGACCCTGGGTAGAAGTTGTAACCCTGGACGACATAATGACCCTGTGTTGAAGTTGTGACCCAGGATGTCGTAATGTCCCTGGATAGACAAAATGATAACCTGGGGTGACCTAGGCTGACGATCATGACCCCACATTGACCTCAGTGTGATGTGATAACATTGGGTTGACCTTAGAAAGAAGTAGTGACCCTGAAGCTAAGTAGTGATCTAGGACAGTGACCTATCAGATAAGTAGTGACCTCACAGAGAGGTAGTGACCTAAGAGATGAGTTGTGACTAGAAAATGAAGCAGTAATCTCAGAGTGAATCAACAACCTTTGAGAAAAGTAGTGACCTCGGAATGAAACAGTGACCTCGGTATGAAGCATTTACCTCGGAATGAAGCAGTGACCTCGGAATGAAGCAGTGAGGTCGGGGTTCAGAGTGAGCAGCAGTAATATTATAACAGTTTAGAGACAATATGATACATTGTTCGACCATGTTGATCACCTTTGTTTGTTGATGTGTCCGTGATACACACAGCCATGAAAGCAACTTCAAAGACAAGCGATCCACTTCAACCTTGTTTACATATATATACAGGCAAACAATACACCCACTCTTGTTACGTGTTGATTGTTTACATATATATAAAGGCAAACAAAACATCCCCTCCTGTAACATGTTGATTGTTTACATATATATATATAGGCAAACAATACACCCCTCCTGTGACGTGTTGATTCTTTACACACACGCACACACATACACACACACACACACACACACACACACACACACACACACACACACACACACACACATATATATATATATATATATATATATATATATATATATATATATATATATATATATATATATATATATATATATATATATATATATTTTTTTTTTTTTTTTTTTTTGCTTTGTCGCTGTCTCCCGCGTTTGCGAGGTAGCGCAAGGAAACAGACGAAAGAAATGGCCCAACCCACCCCCATACACATGTATATACATACGTCCACACACGCAAATATACATACCTACACAGCTTTCCATGGTTTACCCCAGACGCTTCACATGCCCTGATTCAATCCACTGACAGCACGTCAACCCCGGTATACCACATCGATCCCATTCACTCTATTCCTTGCCCTCCTTTCACCCTCCTGCATGTTCAGGCCCCGATCACACAAAATCTTTTTCACTCCATCTTTCCACCTCCAATTTCGTCTCCCACTTCTCCTGGTTCCCTCCACCTCCGACACATATATCCTCTTGGTCAATCTTTCCTCACTCATTCTCTCCATGTGCCCAAACCATTTCAAAACACCCTCTTCTGCTCTCTCAACCACGCTCTTTTTATTTCCAGACATCTCTCTTACCCTTACGTTACTTACTCGATCAAACCACCTCACACCACACATTGTCCTCAAACATCTCATTTCCAGCACATCCATCCTCCTGCGCACATTCTATCCATAGCCCACGCCTCGCAACCATACAACATTGTTGGAACCACTATTCCTTCAAACGTACCCATTTTTGCTTTCCGAGATAATGTTCTCGACTTCCACACATTCTTCAAGGCTCCCAGGATTTTCGCCCCCTCCCCCACCCTATGATCCACTTCCGCTTCCATGGTTCCATCCGCTGCCAGATCCACTCCCAGATATCCAAAACACTTTACTTCCTCCAGTTCTTCTCCATTCAAACTTACCTCCCAATTGAATTGACCCTCAACCCTACTGTACCTAATAACCTTGCTCTTATTCACATTTACTCTCAGCTTTCTTCTTTCACACACATTACCAAACTCAGCCACCAGCTTCTGCAGTTTCTCACATGAATCAGCCACCAGCGCTGTATCATCAGCGAACAACAACTGACTCACTTCCCAAGCTCTCTCATCCACAACAGACTTCATACTTGCCCCTCTTTCCAAAACTCTTGCATTCACCTCCCTAACAACCACATCCATAAACAAATTAAACAACCATGGAGACATCACACACCCCTGCCGCAAACCTACATTCACTGAGAACCAATCACTTTTCTCTCTTCCTACACGTACACAGGCCTTACATCCTCGATAAAAACTTTTCACTGCTTCTAACAACTTGCCTCCCACACCATATATTCTTAATACCTTCCACAGAGCATCTCTATCAACTCTATCATATGCCTTCTCCAGATCCATAAATGCTACATACAAATCCATTTGCTTTTCTAAGTATTTCTCACATACATTCTTCAAAGCAAACACCTGATCCACACATCCTCTACCACTTCTGAAACCACACTGCTCTTCCCCAATCTGATGCTCTGTACATGCCTTCACCTTTTCAACCAATACCCTCCCATATAATTTACCAGGAATACTCAACAAACTTATACCTCTGAAATTTGAGCACTCACTCTTATCCCCTTTGCCTTTGTACAATGGCACTGTGCACGCATTCCGCCAATCCTCAGGCACCTCACCATGAGTCATACATATATTAAATAACCTTACCAACCAGTCAATGATACAGTCACCCCCTTTTTTAATAAATTCCACTGCAATACCATCCAAACCTGCTGCCTTGCCGGCTTTCATCTTCCGCAAAGCTTTTACTACCTCTTCTCTGTTTACCAAATCATTTTCCCTAACCCTCTCACTTTGCACACCACCTCGACCAAAACACCCTATATCTGCCACTCTATCATCAAACACATTCAACAAACCTTCAAAATACTCACTCCATCTCTTTCTCAAATCACCACTACTTGTTATCACCTCCCCATTTGCGCCCTTCACTGAAGTTCCCATTTGCTCCCTTGTCTTACGCACTTTATTTACCTCCTTCCAGAACATCTTTTTATTTTCCCTAAAATTTAATGATACTGTCTCACTCCAACTCTCATTGCCCTCTTTTTCACCTCTTGCACCTTTCTCTTGACCTCCTGTCTCTTTCTTTTGTATATATATATATATATATATATATATATATATATATATATATATATATATATATATATATATATATATATATATATATATATATATATATATATATATTATCCCTGGGGATAGGGGATTAAGAATACATCCCACGTATTCCCTGCGTGTCGTAGAAGGCGACTAAAAGGGGAGGGAGCGACGGGCTGGAAATCCTCCCCTCTCGTTTTTTTTTTTTTTAATTTTCCAAAAGAAGGAACAGAGTTTGGCCAGGTGAGGATATTCCCTCAAAGGCCCAGTCCTTTGTTCTTAACGCTACCTCGCTAACGCGGGAAATTGCGAATAGTTTAATAGAGAAGATATATATATATATATATATATATATATATATATATATATATATATATATATATATATATATATATATATATATATATATATATATATATATATATATATATATATATATATATATATATATATATATATATATATATATATACACTCGAAATCTTTTTCACTCTATCTTTCCACTGCCAATTTGGTCTCCCACTTCTCCTCGTTCCCTCCACCTCTGACACATATATCCTCTTTGTCAATCTTTCCTCACTCATTCTCTCCATGTGACCAGACCATTTCAAACCACCCTCTTTTGCTCTCTCAACCACACTCTTTTTATTACCACACATCTCTCTTACCCTTACATAACTTACTCGATCAAACAGCCTCACACCACATATTGTCCTCAAACATCTCATTTCCAGCACATCCACCCTCCTCTGCACAACTATATGTATAGCCCATGCCTCACAGCCATACAACGTTCTCGATTTCCACACATTTTTCAACGCTCCCAGAACTTTCGCCCCCTCCCCCACCCTATGACTCACTTCCGCTTCCATGGTTCCATCCGCTGCCAGATCCACTTACAAATATCTAAAACACTTTACTTCCTCCAGTTTTTCTCCATTCAAACTTACCTCCCAATTGACTTGACCCTCAACCTTACTGTACCTAATAACCTTGCTCTTATTCACATTTACTCTCAACTTTCTTCTTTCACACACTTTACCAAACTCAGTCACCAGCTTCTGCAGTTTCTCACATGAATCAGCCATCAGCGCTGTATCATCAGCGAACAACAACTGACTCACTTCCCAAGCTCTTTCATCCCCAACAGACTTCATACTTGCCCCTCTTTCCAAAACTCTTGCATTTACCCTCCTATCCCTGGGGATAGGGGAGAAAGAATAATTCCCACGCATTCCTCACGTGTCGTAGAAGACGACTAAAGGGGACGTGAGTGGGGGCTAAAAACCCTCCCCTCCTTGTATTTTAACTTTTTAAACGGGGAAAGAAATTATATATATATATATATATATATATATATATATATATATATATATATATATATATATATATATATATATATATATATATATATATATATATATATATATATATATATATATTTTTTTTTTTTTTTTTTTTTCAAACTATTCGCCATATCCCGCGTTAGCGAGGTAGCGTTAAGAACAGAGGACTGGGCCTTTGAGGGAATATCCTCATCTGGCCCCCTTCTCTGTTCCTTCTTTTGGAAAATAAAAAAAAGAAAAAAAAAAGAGAGGGGAGGATTTCCAGCCCCCCGCTCCGTCCCCTTTTATTCGCCTTCTACGACACGCAGGGAAAACGTGGGAAGTATTCTTAATCCCCTATCCCCAGGGATTATATATATATATATATATATATATATATATATATATATATATATATATATATATATATATATATATATATATATATATATATATGTGTGTGTGTGTGTGTGTGTGCCTGTGTGTGTGTGATCACTTCTCATGTATACTAATACTGACATCATTAAATGGGGAAACATAAGGTCAAGTTAGACTTGATCCTGAGTGTATCAACACCATCTAGTCTTGTTCTTCAAGCAGAATAACTTCCTTCATCTTGTGGTCGGTTTCCTCCTGCTGTTCTTCAGCTGGTCAGCTGGACTGGTCTGCTGGCCTCGTCCCGCTTCTCGTCACACATTCACATATGGTAATGTGACCTGAAATCTTTGCCCATCATCTGACAACGGTGGACGTAGTGGTTGTAAAATCTTCCATCCCTGTATGATGTATCCACCCTCCCGCTCCTCCCTCCCACTTGTCATCCCTGTATGATGTATCCTCCCTCCCGCTCCTCCCTCCCACTTGTCATCCCTGTATGATGTATCCTCCCTCCCGCTCCTCCCTCCCACTTGTCATCCCTGTATGATGTATCCTCCCTCCCGCTCCTCCCTCCCACTTGTCATCCCTGTATGATGTATCCTCCCTCCCGCTCCTCCCTCCCACTTGTCATCCCTGTATGATGTATCCTCCCTCCCGCTCCTCCCTCCCACTTGTCATCCCTGTATGATGTATCCTCCCTCCCGCTCCTCCCTCCCACTTGTCATCCCTGTATGATGTATCCTCCCTCCCGTTCCTCCCTCCCACTTGTCATCCATGTATGATGTATCCTCCCTCCCGCTCCTCCCTCCCACTTGTCATCCATGTATGATGTATCCTCCCTCCCGCTCCTCCCTCCCACTTGTCATCCATGTATGATGTATCCTCCCTCCCGCTCCTCCCTCCCACTTGTCAACCATGTGTACCACAAGAACGTTGTGCGTTGTATGGATCATTAAGTGTTCCGTCATTGTAAGACTCGCGTTGCTTCACCCACATATGTTATCCAGGGTAACTGGTGTTGTCTTGCTCACTTGTCTTGCAATGTCCACAATGATTCTTGCAGAAGACAGACCAATGCTCACTCTTTCCCTTTTCAAAAAATTGCTTATGATTGATGTGTTTTGCGAGTCTGTTTTAGTTGTTGTGTTTCGTTATGAAGAAAGTCTTCGTTGGAGGAAGATGACGCCAGTCTTGTTGTATGTGTGAGAACATTTACCAGGCGTGTCTTCACCAGAGATGATGTCAACCAAAACATTTAGTGGAAGGTCTGCAGTACTTGTGGCTCAGTCCAGAAGTGAATGTCTGAAGTACGTCGAATTCCATAGCTTCCTGGAGACGGATACAATGTCTGATGTTAATGATCATGACATAAAGTTTATCCTCATAGCAAAAGTTAAGTGGCTGGTGGGGGAGGATGGTGATGTAGGTCGTTGTCAAGATACGTAGCAAATGTTCAAACTGTTGATGTGATGGGCTGGTGCACCTTACTGCTGCAGGAGGAGCAAACCGTCAGTGTACAGGAACGCAACTTGGACACTGTAGTTTGGAAAGAATTCCTTCATCATGATGCGGAGAATGTTGGGTACTTGTATGTCTAGGCTCCAGTTATTCAAAATCTTTTTCACTCCATCGTTCCACCTCCAATTTGGTCTCCCACTTCTCCTCGTTCCCTCCACCTCTGACACATATATCCTCTTGGTCAATCTTTCCACCTCCAATTTGGTCTCCCACTTCTCCTCGTTCCCTCCACCTCTGACACATATATCCTCTTGGTCAATCTTTCCTCACTCATTCTCTCCATGTGCCCAAACCATTTCAAAACACCCTCTTCTGCTCTCTCAACCACACTCTTTTTATTACCACACATCTCTCTTACCCTTACGTTACTTACTCGATCGAACCACCTCACACCACATATTGTCCTCAAACATTTTATGCCTAACACCTCGACCCTTCTCTGTACATCCTTACCCGTAACTCATGTCTCATATCCATGTAACTTCTCCGGAATTATTGTACCTTCAAACATATCCATTTTCGCCCACCCACGTAACGACCTCTCTCTTCTCATATTCCTCAATGCTCTCAGAATCTTCGCCCTCTTACCCAACCTATAACTCACTTCTCTTTCCATGGTTCCATTTGCTACCAAGTCCACTCCCAGATATTTAAAGCACTTCACTTCCTCCAATTTTTCTCTTTTTAAATTCATTCCCCAACTAACCTATCCCTCTGGTCTGCTAAACTTAATAAGCTTGTTGTAATTTACATTTAGTATCAACTTTCTCCTTTCACACACTCTTCTAAACTCAATCACCAACTTCTACAATTTCTTGCTCGAATCTGCCACCAGTGATGTGTCATCAGCAAAGATCAACTGAATCATGTTCCAAGTCCCTCATCCCCTACAGATTGCCCATTTACCTCCCCCACCCCCCTTCCCCTTTCTACTTTATCTGTAAACAAATTAAGCAACCATGTTAACATCACACACCCCTGCTGCAGACCGACCTTCACTGGGAACCATTCACTCTCCTCTCTTCCTACTCCTCTTGAAAAACAAACTTTGCTCTCCTCCTACACTATATATTCTTATAACCTTTCATAAGGCTTCTCTATTAGCCACATCATATTCTTTAGAGCTAAGGATGCTGCATAGAAATCCATCCGTTTCTCTAAGTATTTCTTACCTGATTCACACATCCTCTCCCACTTCTGAAACCACACTGTTCTTCCCCAATCTGATGCTCTGTACATGCCTTCACCCTCTCAATCAATACCCTCCCTTATAATTTACCAGGAATACTCAACAAACTTATACCTCTGTAGTTTGAACACTAACTTTTATTCCCCTCGCCTTTATACACTGGAACTATACATGCATTCTTCCAATCCTTAGACGGCTCAGTATAATCCATACACACACAAAAGATCAGTAACTAGTTCGTCAACAACCCAGTGGTCCTCATTCTTAAAAAGAAGCCTACTATAATGCCATCCATTCCAGCCGCCTTGCCTCACCCATTTCATCTTCCGCAAGGCTTTCGCCACCTCTTCACTCTTCACCATACTACTCTAACTGACTCCCTCACTTCGCACACCACTCCGACCAATGTTTCTTCGAAAATATCTAATTCTCCCTAAAGCTTACTGATGTTTGTTTTCCTCAGCTGTCATTTGTCCTCTCTTTCAACCATTGCACCTACCTCTTGACCTCCTACCACATTCTCTTATACATCTCCCAATCATTTGTACTTCCCTGTAAGTACATCCAAACGCCTCTCTTTCATCTTTCACCAGTAATTTTACTTCTTCATCCCAACACTCACTAACCTTTCTAATTTCGATACTACCTACCTTTCGCATACCTAGAATTCTTTCGTTAGATACCTCATGTTCCCCATCCACTCCCATCACTTTATTTGATTTTACTTTTTGTCATTCTACACCTAATCTCTCTTGTTATTTCTTCACATAAATTTCTTGTCTAAGCTCGCTTACTTTCACCATTCTCTTCCCACCAACATTTTTTTTTTCCATTTTTTGAAAACTTGTGTAAATCTTCACCCTCACCTCCACAAGCTAGTGGGCAGGCATACCATCAGTGGCCCCGCTTTAACATGTCTATCAGCTATAATGTTATCACTTGATGCCCGCTGGATATCTCTCCACGTATGTACGCCTGTGTCTATGATCCTCTTTTTATACCAGGTACTGCCATTCACAAGTCTTTTCCAGCACACAACTCAACATGTTGTTCACCATTTCCATTCATAATACTGAGTACCTCATGCACCCCCCCCCCCCCCATTATACCCTTTACTGCCACATCACTCACCTTCGTATCTAAGTCACACAACACTATAACCCAGTCTCTTACACCATTTGTTGTTCGCTGATGTTACAGCGCTGGTGGCTGATTCGGGTGAGAAACTGCAGAAGTTGGTGACTGAGTTTGGAAGAGTGTCTGAAAGGAGAACGTAGAGAGAAAATGTGAATAAGAGCAAGGTTATTAGGTTCAACAGGGTTGAGGGTCAAGTTAACTGGGATATAGGTTTGAATGGAGAAAAACTGGAGGAAGTGAAGTGTTCAATATATCGGCGAGTGGAATAGCAGCGGATGGAACCATGGAAGCGGAAGTGAATCATAGGGTGGGGGAGGGGGCGAAGGTTCTGGGAGCGATGAGGAATGTGGGGAAAGCGAAAACGTTATCTAGGAGGTAAAAAAGGGGACATTTTTGAAGAAATAGTGGTTCCAGCAATGTTATATGCTTGCGAGGCGTGGGCTATAGATAGAGTTGTGCCCAGAAGGCTGGATGTGCTGGAAATGAGATGTTTGAGGACAATATGTGGTGTGAGGTGGTTTGATCGAGTAAGTAATGAAAGGGTAAGAGAGATGTGTGGTAATAAAAAGAGTGTGGTTGAGAGAGCAGAAGAGGGTGTTTTGAAATGGTTTGGTCACATGGAGAGAATGAAAGAGGAAAGATTGACAAAGATGATATATGTGTCGGAGGTGGAGGGAACGAGAAGTGGGAGACCAAATTGGAGGTAGAATGATGGAGTGAAAAAGATTTTGAGTGACCGGGTCCTGAACATGCTGGAGGGTGAAAGGCGTGGAAGGAATAGAGTGAATTGGAACTGTGTGGTATACCGGGGTCGACGTGCTGTCAATGGATTGAACCAGGTCATGTGAAGCGTCTGGGGTAAACAATGGAAAGTTCTGTGGGGCCTGGATGTGGAAAGGGAGCTGTGGTTTCGGTGCATTATTACATGACAGCTAGAGACTGATGTGATCACATGCTTCTTACCTTTGTCTGGTTCCGGCGCTATCACGCTAAGGCAGGACACGGCGATGAAGAATGAAAGAAAGAATGAAAAAAGAAAAAAATATTCATTTCATCTCTCTCTGATTCAGTTCGTCCTGAGGTTGGAGAGACGAGATGGTGTCGCCACCACACAACATTGTACACAAACGTGGGTCTGACTGATGGCCGGGTGGCTAGCAACACCAGATGTCACGACCTCGTACACTGAGAACCACACACTCATAATGGCCAACTCTCATCATAAGTGCTCATAATTACTCTCTCTCTCTCTCTCTCTCTCTCTCTCTCTCTCTCTCTCTCTCTCTCTCTCTCTCTCTCTCTCTCTCTCTCTCTCCTCGTTACATACTTTACAGTCGAGTGGTCGTTTGATCAATACTTGGATACGTTGTGTAATACACAGTTGATATATGAACGTCTCCAGCCAAACCTTACGTTACACTGAAGCTGACCAATGGCAACGCTGACACAACACATGATACTGGACAATCATCTTGTATTACAACAACAACAACAACAACAACAACAACAACAACAACAACAACAGGCGTTAATCTCTTGTATTTACAGATGAAAATCAACTGTAAGTGTAGATAGCAGGTTCATAGAACTTTTCCCTGTAACAACTTGATCATAACAACATGATCATAACAACATGATCATAACAACATGATCATAACAACATGATCGTAACAACATGATCATAACAAAATGATCATAACACAAGGAACATAACAAAATGATCATAACACATGGAAGTTAACAACATGATCATAACAAAATGATCATAACACATGGAACATAACAAAATGATCATAACACAAGGAACATAACAAAATGATCATAACACATGGAAGATAACAACATGATCATAACACATAGAAGATAACAACATGATCATAACACATGGAAGATAACAACTTGATTATAACACATGGAAGATAACAACTTGATCATAACACATGGAAGATAACATGATCATAACACATGGAACGTAACAAAATGATCATAACACATGAAAGATAACAACATGATCATAACACATAGAAGATAACAACATGATCATAACACATGGAAGATAACAACTTGATTATAACACATGGAAGATAACAACTTGATCATAACACATGGAAGATAACATGATCATAACATATGGAACGTAACAAAATGATCATAACACATGGAAGATAACAACATGATCATAACACATAGAAGATAACAGCATGATCATAACACATGGAAGATAACAACTTGATCATAACACATGGAAGATATCAACTTGATCATAAAACATGGAAGATAACATCATGATCATAATACATGGAAGTTAACATGATCATAACAAAATGATCACAACACATGGAACATAACAAAATGATCATAACACATGGAAGATAACATGATCATAACACATAGAAGATAACAGCATAATCATAACACATGGAAGATAACAACTTGATTATGACACATGGAAGATAACAACTTGATCATAACACATGGAAGATAACATGATCATAACACATGGAACGTAACAAAATGATCATAACACATGAAAGATAACAACATGATCATAACACATAGAAGATAACAGCATGATCATAACACATGGAAGATAACAACTTGATCATAATACATGGAAGATAACAACTTGATCATAACACATGGAAGATAACATGATCATAACACATGGAACGTAACAAAATGATCATAACACATGGAACATAACAACATGATCATAACAACATAATCATAACACATGATCATAACAAAATGATCATAAAACATGTAAGATAACAACATGATCATAACACATGGAACATAACAAAGTGATCATAACACGTGGAAGATAGCAACATGATCATAGCAACATGATCATAACACATGGAAGATATCAAAATTATCAGAATACATGGAAGACAACAACATGATCATAACACATGGAAGATAACAACATGATCATAACACATGGAAGATATCAAAATTATCAGAATACATGGAAGATAACAACATGATCATAATACATGGAAGATAACAACATGATTATAACACATGGAAGATAACAACATGATCATAACACATGGAAGATAACAACATGATCATAACACATGGAAGATATCAAAATCATCAGAATACATGGAAGATAACAACATGATCATAACACATGGAAGACAACATGATCATAACTCATGGAAGATAACATGATCCTAACTCATGGAAGATAACAACATGATCATAACACATGGAAGATAACAACATGATCATAACAACATGATCATAACACATGGAACATAAAATGATCATAACACATGGAAGATAACATGATCATAACACATGGAAGATAACAACATGATCATAACACATGGAAGATATCAAAATTATCAGAATACATGGAAGATAACAACATGATCATAACACATGGAAGATATCAAAATTATCAGAATACATGGAAGATAACATGATCATAACACATGGAAGATAACAACATGATCATAACACATGGAAGATAACAACATGATCATAACAACATGATAATAACACATGGAACATAAAATGATCATAACACATGGAAGATAACAACATGATCATAACAACATCATCATAACACATGGAACATAAAATGATCATAACACATGGAAGATAACAACATGATCATGACACATGGAACATAAAATGATCATAACACATGGAAGATAACAACATGATCATGACACATGGAAAATAACATGACCATACCACATGGAAGATATCAAAATTATCATAACACATGGAAGATAACAACATGATCATAACACATGGAACAACAAGATGATCATAACACATGGAAGATAACATGATCATAACACATGGAAGATAACATGATTATAATACATGGAAGATTACAACATGATCATAACACATGGAAGATAACAACATGATCATAACACATGGAAGATAACAAAATGATTATAACACATGGAAGATAACAACATGATTATAACACATGGAAGATTACAAAATGATCGTAACACATGGAAGATAACAACATGATCATTACACATGGAAGATAACAACATGATCATAACACATGGAAGATAACATGATGATAACACATGGAAGATAACAACATGATTATAACACATGAAAGATTACAACATGATCATAACAAATGGAAGATAACAACATGATCATAACACATGGAAGACAACAACATGATCATAACACATGGAAGATAACATCATGATCATAACACATGTAAGATAACAACATGATCATAACACATGGAAGATAACAACATGATCATAACACATGGAAATAACAACATGATCATAACACATGGAAGATAACAACATGATCATAACACATGGAAGATAACATGATTATAACACATGGAAGATAACAACATGATCATAACACATGGAAGATAACAACATGATCATAACACATGGAAGATAACAACATGATTATAACACATGGAAGATTACAACATGATCATAACACATGGAAGATAACAACATGATCATAACACATGGAAGATAACAACATGATCATAACACATGGAAGATAACAACATGATCATAACACATGGAAGATAACATGATCATAACACATGGAAGATAACAACATGATCATAACACATGGAAGATAACATGATTATAACACATGGAAGATAACAACATGATCATAACACATGGAAGATAACAACATGATCATAACACATGGAAGATAACAATATTACTCTTCCGCCATACGTCTGTGCAATGGTCTGGTTGTTATGTAAAAGTTGTACCACTTACAGATCATCTATAACTGTTCATTGAACTGTTCCCTAACCAATATGATGAACAAATGTGGACTGAAGAACATGTACTTAAAACTGTTGATGACGAACGTGACTGAACATGAGGTAAGACTGGCCTCACACCAGTCCAGGAGCAACCTCCCCATCACATATCTTATTGATACAAACCTCTGTACCAGGGAGAGGAGGCCAGGGAGAGGAGGCCAGGGAGAGGAGGCCAGGGAGAGGAGGCCAGAGAGAGGAGGCCAGAGAGAGGAGGCTAGAGAGAGGAGGCCAGGGAGAGGAGGCCAGGGAGAGGAGGCCAGGGAGAGGAGGCCAGAGAGAGGAGGCTAGGGAGAGGAGGCCAGGGAGAGGAGGCCAGAGAGAGGAGGCCAGGGAGAGGAGGCCAGGGAGAGGAGGCCAGGGAGAGGAGGCCAGAGAGAGGAAGCCAGGCGCCATCATGATAAATGACTTCTGTATTTCAAGTTTCCTCACCAGAAAACACTTTCACTTCTCTTCTTTCACTTCGAGTCACTCTATATGATGTAATACACACACACACACACACACACACACTCACACACACACACACTCACACACACACACACACACATATATATATATATATATATATATATATATATATATATATATATATATATATATATATATATATATATATATATATATATATATATATATATATTTTTTTTTTTTTTTTTTTTTTTTTTTTTTTATACCTCGTCGCTGTCTCCCGCGTTTGCGAGGTAGCGCAAGGAAACAGACGAAAGAAATGGCCCAACCCCCCCATACACATGTACATACATACGTCCACACACGCAAATATACATACCTACACAGCTTTCCATGGTTTACCCCGGACGCTTCACATGCCTTGATTCAATCCACTGACAGCACGTCAACCCCTGTATACCACATCGCTCCAATTCACTCTATTCCTTGCCCTCCTTTCACCCTCCTGCATGTTCAGGCCCCGATCACACAAAATCCTTTTCACTCCATCTTTCCACCTCCAATTTGGTCTCCCTCTTCTCCTCGTTCCCTCCACCTCCGACACATATATCCTCTTGGTCAATCTTTCCTCACTCATTCTCTCCATGTGCCCAAACCACTTCAAAACACCCTCTTCTGCTCTCTCAACCACGCTCTTTTTATTTCCACACATCTCTCTTACCCTTACGTTACTTACTCGATCAAACCACCTCACACCACACATTGTCCTCAAACATCTCATTTCCAGCACATCCATCCTCCTGCGCACAACTCTATCCATAGCCCACGCCTCGCAACCATACAACATTGTTGGAACCACTATTCCTTCAAACATACCCATTTTTGCTTTCCGGGATAATGTTCTCGACTTCCACACATTTTTCAAGGCTCCCAAAATTTTTGCCCCCTCCCCCACCCTATGATCCACTTCCGCTTCCATGGTTCCATCCGCTGACAGATCCACTCCCAGATATCTAAAACACTTCACTTCCTCCAGTTTTTCTCCATTCAAACTCACCTCCCAATTGACTTGACCCTCAACCCTACTGTACCTAATAACCTTGCTCTTATTCACATTTACTCTTAACTTTCTTCTTCCACACACTTTACCAAACTCCGTCACCAGCTTCTGCAGTTTCTCACATGAATCCGCCACCAGCGCTGTATCATCAGCGAACAACAACTGACTCACTTCCCAAGCTCTCTCATCCCCAACAGACTTCATACTTGCCCCTCTTTCCAAGACTCTTGCATTTACCTCCCTAACATATATATATATATATATATATATATATATATATATATATCCCTGGGGATATACCCCTGGGGAGGGCCAGAAACTCTCCCCTCCTTGTATTTTGACTTTCTAAAAGGGAAACAGAAGGAGTCACGCGGGGAGTGCTCATCCTCCTCGAAGGCTCAGAGTGGGGTGTGTAGATGTTGTGGATCTAACCAAGATGAGAAAAAAGGAGAGATAGGTAGTATGTTTGAGGAAAGGAACCTGGGTGTTTTGGCTCTGAGTGAAACGAAGCTCAAGGGTAAAGGGGAAGAGTGGTTTGGGAATGTCTTGGGAATAAAGTCAGGGGTTAGTGAGAGGACAAGAGCAAGGGAAGGAGTAGCACTACTCCTGAAACAGGAGTTGTGGGAGTATGTGATAGAGTGTAAGAAAGTAAATTCTAGATTGATATGGGTAAGACTGAAAGTGGATGGAGAGAGATGGGTGATTATTGGTGCATATGCACTTGGGCATGAGAAGAAAGATCATGAGAGGCAAGTGTTTTGGGAGCAGCTGAATGAGTGTGTTAGTGGTTTTGATGCACGCGACCGGGTTATAGTGATGGGTGATTTGAATGCAAAGGTGAGTAATGTGACAGTTGAGGGAATAATTGGCATACATGGGGTGTTCAGTATTGTAAATGGAAATGGTGAAGAGATTGTAGATTTATGTGCTGAGAAAGGACTGGTGATTGGGAATACCTGGTTTAAAAAGCGAGATATACATAAGTATACGTATGTGAGCAGGAGAGATGGCCAGAGAGCGTTATTGGATTACGTGTTAATTGATAGGATGTTAATGTGTTGAGAGGTGCAACTGGAGGGATGTCTGATCGTTATCTTGTGGAGGCGAAGGTGAAGAATTGTAGGGGTTTTCAGAAAAGAAGAGAGAATGTTGGTGTGAAGAGAGTGGTGAGAGTAAGTGAGCTTGGGAAAGAGACTTGTGTGAGGAAGTACCAGGAGAGACTGAGTACAGAATGGAAAAAGGTGAGAACAAAGGACGTACGGGGAGTGGAGGAGGAATTGGATGTATTTAGGGAAGCAGTGATGGCTTGCGCAAAAGATGCTTGTGGTATGAGAAGCGTGGGAGGTGGGTTGATTAGAAAGGGTAGTGAGTGGTGGGATGAAGAAGTAAGGTTATTAGTGAAAGAGAAGAGAGAGGCATTTGGACGATTATTGCAGGGAAAAATGCAAATGTATAAAAGAAAGAGGCAGGAGGTCAAGAGAAAGGTGCAAGAGGTGAAAAAGAGGGCAAATGAGAGTTGGGATGAGAGTGTATCATTAAATTTTAGGGAGAATAAAAAAATGTTTTGGAAGGAGGTAAATAAAGTGCGTAAGACAAGGGAGCAAATGGGAACTTCAGTGAAGGGGGCTAATGGGGAGGTGATAACAAGTAGTGGTGATGTGAGAAGGAGATGGAGTGAGTATTTTGAAGGTTTGTTGAATTGTTTAATGATAGAGTGGCAGATATAGGGTGTTTTGGTCGAGGTGGTGTGCAAAGTGAGAGGGTTCGGGAAAATGCTTTGGTAAATAGAGAAGAGGTAGTAAAAGCTTTGCGAAAGATGAAAGCCGGCAAGGCAGCAGGTTTGGATGGTATTGCAGTGGAATTTATTGAAAAAAGGGGGTGACTGTATTGTTGACTGGTTGGTAAGGTTATTTAATGTATGTATGACTCATGGTGAGGTGCCTGAGGATTGGCGGAATGCTTGCATAGTGCCATTATACAAAGGCAAAGGGGATAAGAGTGAGTGCTCAAATTACAGAGGTATAAGTTTGTTGAGTATTCCTGGTAAATTATATGGGAGGGTATTGATAGAGAGGGTGAAGGCATGTACAGAGCATCAGACTGAGGAAGAACAGTGTGGTTTCAGAAGTGGTAGAGGATGTGTGGATTAGGTGTTTGCTTTGAAGAATGTATGTGAGAAATACTTAGAAAAGCAAATGGATTTGTATGTAGCATTTATGGATCTGGAGAAGGCATATGGTAGAGTCGATAGAGATGCTCTGTGGAAGGTATTAAGAATATATGGTGTGGGAGGCAAGTTGTTAGAAGCAGTGAAAAGTTTTTATCGAGGATGTAAGGCATGTGTACGTGTAGGAAGAGGGGAAAGTGATTGGTTCTCAGTGAATGTAGGTTTGCGGCAGGGGTGTGTGATGTCTCCATGGCTGTTTGATTTCTTTATGGATGGGGTTGTTACGGAGGTGAATGCAAGAGTTTTGGAAAGAGGGGAGAGTATGCAGTCTGTTGTGGATGAGAGATCTTGGGAAGTGAGTCAGTTGTTGTTCGCTGATGATACAGCGCTGGTGGCTGATTCATGTGAGAAACTGCAGAAGCTGGTGACTGAGTTTGGTAAAGTGTGTGAAAGAAGAAAGTTAAGAGTAAATGTGAATAAGAGCAAGGTTATTAGGTACAGTAGGGTTGGGGGTCAAGTCAATTGGGAGGTAAGTTTGAATGGAGAAAAACTGGAGGAAGTAAAGTGTTTTAGATATCTGGGAGTGGATCTGGCAGCAGATGGAACCATGGAAGCGGAAGTGAATCATAGGGTGGGGAGGGGGCGAAAATTCTGGGCTTGAAGAATGTTTGGAAGTCGAGAACATTATCTCGGAACGCAAAAACTGGTATGTTTGAAGGAACAGTGATTCCAACAATGTTGTATGGTTGCGAGGTGTGGGGTATGGATAGAGTTGTGCGGAGGAAGGTGGATGTGCTGGAAATGAGATGTTTGAGGACAATATGTGGTGTGAGGTGGTTTGATCAAGGAAGTAATGTAAGGGTAAGAGGGATGTGTGGAAATAAGAAGATTGTGGTTGAGAGAGCAGAAGAGGGTGTTTTGAAATGGTTTGGTCACATGGAGAAAATGAGAGAGAAAAGATTGACCAAGAAGATATACGTGTCGGAGGTGGAGGGAACGAGAGGTGGGAGACCAAATTGGAGGTGTAAAGATGGAGTGAAAAAGATTTTGAGTGATCGGGGCCTGAACATGCAGGAGAGTGAAAGGAATGCAAGGAATTGAGTGAATTGGAACGATGTGGTATACCGGGGTCGACGTGCTGTCAATGGATTGAACCAGGGCATGTGAGGCGTCTGGGGTAAACCATGGAAAGTTGTGTGGGGCCTGGATGTGGAAAGGGAGCTATGGTTTCGGTGCATTATTATATGAAAGCTAGAGACTGAGTGTGAACGAATGTGGCCTTTGTTGTCTTTTCCTAACGCTACCTCGCACACATGAGGGGGGAGGGGTTTGTTATTCCATGTGTGGCGAGGTGGTGATGGGAATGATTAAAGGCAGACAGTATGAAATATGTACATGTGTATATATGTATATGTCTGTGTGTGTATATATATGTGTACAATGAGATGTATCGGTATGTATATTTGCGTGTGTGGACGTGTATGTATATACATGTGTATATGGGTGGGTTGGGCCATTCTTTCGTCTGTTTCCTTGCGCTACCTCGCTAACGCGGGAGACAGCGACAAAGGAAAATAAAATAAATAGATAAATAAATAAATATATATATATATATATATATATATATATATATATATATATATATATATATATATATATATATATATATATATATATTCCTGGTAAATTATATGGGAGGGTATTGATTGAGAGGGTGAAGGCATGTACAGAGCATCAGATTGGGGAAGAGCAGTGTGGTTTCAGAAGTGGTAGAGGATGTGTGGATCAGGTGTTTGCTTTGAAGAATGTATGTGAGAAATACTTAGAAAAGCAAATGGATTTGTATGTAGCATTTATGGATCTGGAGAAGGCATATGATAGAGTTGATAGAGATGCTCTGTGGAAGGTATTAAGAATATATGGTGTGGGAGGAAAGTTGTTAGAAGCAGTGAAAAGTTTTTATCGAGGATGTAAGGCATATGTACGTGTAGGAAGAGAGGAAAGTGATTGGTTCTCAGTGAATGTAGGTTTGCGGCAGGGGTGTGTGATGTCTCCATGGTTGTTTAATTTGTTTATGGATGGGGTTGTTAGGGAGGTAAATGCAAGAGTTTTGGAAAGAGGGGCAAGTATGAAGTCTGTTGGGGATGAGAGAGCTTGGGAAGTGAGTCAGTTGTTGTTCGCTGATGATACAGCGCTGGTGGCTGATTCATGTGAGAAACTGCAGAAGCTGGTGACTGAGTTTGGTAAAGTGTGTGGAAGAAGAAAGTTAAGAGTAAATGTGAATAAGAGCAAGGTTATTAGGTACAGTAGGGTTGAGGGTCAAGTCAATTGGGAGGTGAGTTTGAATGGAGAAAAACTGGAGGAAGTGAAGTGTTTTAGATATCTGGGAGTGGATCTGGCAGCGGATGGAACCATGGAAGCGGAAGTGGATCATAGGGTGGGGGAGGGGGCGAAAATTCTGGGGGCCTTGAAGAATGTGTGGAAGTCGAGAACATAATCTCGGAAAGCAAAAATGGGTATGTTTGAAGGAATAGTGGTTCCAACAATGTTGTATGGTTGCGAGGCGTGGGCTATGGATAGAGTTGTGCGCAGGAGGATGGATGTGCTGGAAATGAGATGTTTGAGGACAATGTGTGGTGTGAGGTGGTTTGATCGAGTGAGTAACGTAAGGGTAAGAGAGATGTGTGGAAATAAAAAGAGCGTGGTTGAGAGAGCAGAAGAGGGTGTTTTGAAGTGGTTTGGGCACATGGAGAGGATGAGTGAGGAAAGATTGACCAAGAGGATATATGTGTCGGAGGTGGAGGGAACAAGGAGAAGAGGGAGACCAAATTGGAGGTGGAAAGATGGAGTGAAAAAGATTTTGTGTGATCGGGGCCTGAACATGCAGGAGGGTGAAAGGAGAGCAAGGAATAGAGTGAATTGGAGCGATGTGGTATACCGGGGTTGACGTGCTGTCAGTGGATTGAATCAAGGCATGTGAAGCGTCTGGGGTAAGCTATGGAAAGCTGTGTAGGTATGTATATTTGCGTGTGTGGACGTATGTATATACATGTGTATGGGGGGGGTTGGGCCATTTCTTTCGTCTGTTTCCTTGCGCTACCTCGCAAACGCGGGAGACAGCGACAAAGTATAAAAAAAAAAAAAAAAAAAAAAAAAAAAAAAAAAAAAAAAAAAATATATATATATATTGGAAAGGATCACAATTTTGCGCGTGATCAAGTTATTCCTATGAGTCCATGGGGAAAATGAAACACGATCATATAAATATATATATATATATATATATATATATATATATATATATATATATATATATATATATATATATATATATATATATATATATATATATATATATATATATATATAAACACAGGGAAATGAAACAAAGGAAAATGAACTGTAAATTAGACCATCTCATCGAAAACAGTGATTGTTCTAAGAACACAAACCCTTCCTTTGTGTTAAACTTGTCCAATCAACAGTTGGACAAGGGTTCTTTGTTTGCATGACCCAGACAACGGATCAGGTTTTGTTTGCTCTAACAAAGACATCAACTGTATTGATATTACAAGATCATTTTGTCATTTAGAAAAGTGCAGTAAAATATGAGATGATAGTATGAGATGGTTAAGAGTATGTCAGTTGTTCAGAATCAGCGGTTCCTAATTGTCCAAAAAGACTCATTAGTCCTATTAATAATATTAGGAAAGATAATGGTATACATATTACTAAAGCAGATAAGGCTAACACAGTTGCGATTGTGGACAAACTTCATCATTTACCAAAAGTTTATGATCTTTGATGTGATGATACAACAGAATTTCAACTCAGTAGAAATCAGCTAGGAGCAGTTAATTCAATAAATAACTGAAGTTGTTGTTGAAAGGTAACATTTCTCTTATCAAAAGTTTGTCATCTTTGTCCCCTTCATTGCCATATATGTATGGACTTATCAAAACACATAAACAGAATTTTCCAGCAAGACCTATAGTGAGTTCAGTAGGCTCCATCACATATAAATTGTCAAAATGGTTAGTTTCCTTATTAAGCCCTTTAGTGGGTAAGATATCAAATTCTAATATCATGAACAATGTAGATTTAGTCAGCAAGTTAAACAATATCAATGTTGATTTTGATTTCAAACTTGTGGGTTTTGATGTTTCCTCATTGTTCACCAAAGTTCCAGTTGATGACTTCTTACAATATGTGGTTGATGTCTTGGACAATCTTGATTTACCTGTTTCAAACTCTTTGTTTATTGAATTGATAATATTTTGTATAAATTACCGTGAATTTCAATTACATGGAGAATATCATGCACAGAAATTCAGTATGGCGATGGGTAAACCTCTTTCACCAGTATTAAGTAATCCTTACATGGAAATTCTTTGAAGCAAAATCGTTAATGGGTATCTTAACCTCTAATGCAATTTGGTTTAGGTATGTAGATGATGTTCTTTGTGTTTGGTCAACAAATGAAAATTTACAAATATTTTTTTCCTTTACTTAACAATTTAGTACCTTCCATCAACTTTGCTATGTAAGTTAAAAATAATAGGATGTTCCAGTTTAAGTTTGGCATATACAGAAAATATACCAATGTATGCTCATATAACAACATGACATATATCATATATCAACATGTATGCTCATATATCAACATGACATAAATCATATATCATCATGTATGCTCATATATCAACATTACAGAGTAAAATTATCATCATTTCAATCTATGTTCCTTAGGGCATTACGTATTTGCAGTCCAGAGTTTATTGATGATGAGTTTGAGAAGATATATTCTATTGGATCTAAGTTAAAGTACCCTAGATCTTTCATTGATAAATCCCTTAAGTTAGCAAAGAAATTATCTTATACAGTTGAACTCAAATCTTCCCTTGACATCAAAAACATTTGAGTTCTGCCTTTTAGTGATGATTTTACATTACTTCCCTTGTTGCTTAAATCCTTCAATGAAAATGTAGCCTTCAGTAATGAAAGCACGCTAAAAGAATATTCTAATAAAAAACTCAACAGAAAATTCTGCGGGATGTGTTTACAGAATAACTTGTAAAAATTGTGATGTTATGTTAGACAGACTGGTAAGGATCTTTATCTAAGACTCAAACAACAGAGATATAGTATAAGAACAGGATAACAGTCAAATGCTTTGTTTTATTATGTTAGAAACTATGACTAGTGTACTGAATGGAGTAATTCTAATTCATTAATCAACTGTAACTCCAGTACCACGAGAAATATCATTGAATCTTCTATTATCAAATACACAAAGAATTGTAACATTAATTTCAGTGAAGGTCTATACAAATTGGAGAGTTTTATTGTTGATGAAATTTGTAAACAGTTCTCTTACGTGTGCACATAAAAATTTTATGCCAGGCATGACGCCAGACTCGAACACCACCATCCGGTTGCGCTTGTTTACCAAAGGCGTGTTAGCTACGTCTCTTTCTTGTATATCAACTGACTATTCTACGTCTTCTATCTCATCCTTGTATCTCCCCTGACGATATGATCATTACACGAAAGTGCACTTGGGAACTTATTATGTTTCATTTCCCTGTGATTTTTTTGTTTTGCATATACTAAATCACGTGCATATGGTGTGCACATTCGTTCACCCTCAGTCTCTAGCTGTCATGTGTAGTGCAACGAAACCACAATTCCCTTATCACGTCCAGGCCCCACAGACCTTTCCACAGACGTTTCAAACGCCCTGGTTCGATCCATTCACAGCTCGTCGACCCCGGTATAACACCTCGTTCCAATTCACTCCATTCCTTGCACGACTCTCGCCCTCCTGCAGGTTCAGGCCCCGATTACTCAAAATCTTTTTCACCCCAGCTTACAACTCCAATTTGGTTTCCTACTTCTCCTCGTTCCCTCCACCTTTGACACATATATCCGCTTTGTCAATCTTTCCTCACTCATTCTCTCCATGTGACCAAACCATTTCAAAACACCCCCTTCTATTCTCTCACCCACACTCTTTTTATTACCACACATTTCTCTTACCCTTTCATTACTTACTCGATCAAACCACCTCACACCACATATTGTCCTCAAACATCTCATTTCCAGCACATCCACCCTCCTCGGCACAGCTCTATCTATAGCCCACGCCTCGCAACCACATAATATTGTTGAAACCACTATTCCTTCAAACATACACATTTTTGCTTTCCGAGATAATGTTCTCACCTTCCACACATTTTCCAACGCTCCCAGAACTTTCGCCCCCTCCACCACCCTGTGACTCACTTCCGCTTCCATGGTTCCATCCGCTGCCAAATCCACTCCAGATATCTAAAACACTTCATTTCCTCCAGTTTTTCTCCATTCACACTTACCTCCCACATGACTTGTCCCTCAACCCTACTGTACCTAATAACCTTGCTCTTATTCATATCTACTCTCAGCTTTCTTCTTTAACACACTTTACCAAAGTCAGTCACCAACTTCTGCAGTTTCTCACCTGAATCAACCACCAGTGCTGCATCATCAGCAAACAACAACTGACTCACTTCCCAAGCTCTCTCATCCACAACAGACAGCACTCACCTCCCTAACAACCCCATCCATGAACAAATTACACAACCATGGAGACATCACGCACCCCTGCCGCAAAACGACATTCACTAAGAACCAATCACTTTCCTATCTTCCTACTCGTACTCATGCCTTACATCCTCGATAAAAACTTTACTGTTTCTAACAACTTGCCTCCCACACCACATATTCTTAATACCTTCCACAGAGCATCTCTATCAACTCTATCATATGCCTTCTCCAGATCCATAAATGCTACTTACAAATCCATTTGCTTTTCTAAGTATTTCTCACATACATTCTTCAAAGCAAACTCCTGATCCACACATCCTCTACCACTTCTGAAACCACACTGCTCTTCCTCAATCTGATGCTCTGTACATGCCTTCACCCTCTCAATCAATACCCTCCCATATAATTTACCAGGAAAACTCAACTAACTTATACCTCTGTAATTTGAGCACTCACTTTTATCCCCTTTGCCTTTATACAATGGCAATATGCAAGCATTCCGCCAATCCTCAGGCACCTCACCATGAGTCATACATACATTGAATTATCTTGCCAACCAGTCAACAATACAGTCACCCCCTTTTTTAATAAATTCCACTGCAATACCATCCAAACCCGCTGCCTTGCCGGCTTTCATCTTCCGCAAAGCTTTTACTACCTCTTCTCTGTTTACCAAATCATTCTCCCTAACCCTCTCACTTCGCACACCACCTCGACCAAAACACCCTTTATCTGCCACTCTGTCATCTAACACATTCAACAAACTTTCAAAATACTCCCTCCATATCCTTCTCACATCACCACTACTTGTTATCACCTCCCCATTTGCCCCTTTCACCGATGTTCCCATTTGTTCTCTTGTCTTATGCAATATATTTACCTCCTTCCAAAACATCTTTTTATTCTCTATACAATTTAATGATACTCACTCACCCCAACTCTCATTTGCCTCTTTTTCACCTCTTGCACCTTTCTCTTGACCTCCTGCTTCTTTCTTTTATACATCTCCCAGTCATTTGCGCTATTTCTCTGCAAAAATCGTCCAAATGCCTCTCTCTTCTCTTTCACTAATGATCTTACTTCTTCGTCCAACCACTCACTACCCTCTTTAATCTGCCCACCTCCCGCGCTTCTCATGCCACAAGCATCTTTTGTGCAAGACATCACTGATTCCCTAAATACATTCCATTCCTTCCCCACTCCCCTTACGACCTTTGCTCTCACCTTTTTCCATTCTGCAATCAGTCTCTCTTGGTAGTTCCTCACACAGGTCTCCTTCCCATGCTCACTTACTCTCACCACTCTCTTCACACCAACATTCTCTCTTCTGTTCTGAAAACCTCTACAAATCTTCACCTTCGCCTCCACAAGATAATGATCAGACATCCCTCCAGTTGCACCTCTCAGCACATTAACATCCAAAAGTCTCTCGCGCGCCTCCCAGTGAGTGCTCATATTACAGAGGTATAAGTTTGTTGAGTATTCCTGGGAAATTAAATGGGACGGTATTGATTGAGAGGGTGAAGGCATGTACAGAGCATCAGATTGGGGAAGCGCAGTGTGGTTTCAGAAGTGGTAGAGGATGTGTGGATCAGGTATTTGCTTTGAAGAATGTATGTGAGAAATACTTAGAAAAGCAAATGGATTTGTATGTAGCATTTATGGATCTGGAGAAGGCATATAATATAGCTGATAGAAATGCTCTGTGGAAGGTATTAAGACTATATGGTGTGGGAGGCAAGTTGTTAGAAGCAGTGGCAGTGAAAAGTAATTATCGAGGATGTAAGGCATGTGTACGTGTAGGAAGAGAGAAAAGTGATTGGTTCTCAGTGAATGTAGGTTTGCGGCAGGGGTGTGTGATGTCTCCATGGTTGTTTAATTTCTTTATGGATGGGGTTGTTAGGGAGGTGAATACATGAGTTTTGGAAAGAGAGGCAAGTATTCAGTCTGTTGTGGATGAGAGAGCTTGGGAAGTGAGTCAGTTGTTGTTCGCTGATGATACAGCGCTGGTGGCTGATTCGTGTGGGAAACCGCAGAAGCTGGTGACTGAATTTGGTAAAGTGTGTGAAAGAAGAAAGTTGAGAGTGAATGTAAATATGAGCAAGGTTATTAGGTACAGTAGGGTTGAGGGACAAGTCAATTGGAAGGTAAGTCTGAATGGAGAAAAACTGGAGGAAGTGAAGAGTTTTAGATATCTGGGAGTGGATCTGGCAGCGGATGGAACCATGGAAGCGGAAGTGAATCATAGGGTGGGGGAGGGAGCGAAAGTTCTGGGAGCATTGAAGAATGTGTGGAAGTCGAAAACATTATCTCGGAAAGCAAAAATGGGTATGTTTGAAGGAATAGTGGTTCCAACAATGTTGTATAGTTGCGAGGCGTGCGCTATGGATAGAGTTGTGCGGAGGAGGGTGGATGTGCTGGAAGTAAGATGTTTGAGGACAATATGTGGTGTGAGGTGGTTTGATCGAATAAGTAATGAAAGGGTGAGAGTGATGTGTGGAAATAAAAAGAGTTTGGTTGAGAGAGCAGAAGAGGGTGTTTTGAAATGGTTTGGTCACATGGAGAGAATGAGTGAGGAAAGATTGACCAAGAGGATATATGTGTCAGAGGTGGAGGGAACGAGGAGAAGTGGAAGACCAAATTGGAGGTGGAAAGATGGAGTGAAAAAGATTTTGAGTGATCGGGGCCTGAACATGCAGGAGGGTGAAAGGCGTGCAAGGAATAGAGTGAATTGGAACAATGTGGTATACCGGGATCGACGTGCTGTCAATGGATTGAACCAGGGCATGTGAAGCGTCTGGGGTAAACCATGGAAAGTTCTGTCGGGCCTGGATGGTTTACCCTTTCATTACTTACTCGATCAATATATATGCACAGTGAATTAAATACGACAGTATAATCTGTTATTAATCTTTCTGATGTTCTCTAATTTTCTCTGTATTATTCTACCATTAGGTAGCGTCCCACTCGACCATAATCATCCACATATTTCAGTCAGACTTTCGTCTTCGCAGAGACATTATCATCATCAGGAATCTACAGAAAGAGATAAGAACTGAGTCACAAAACTTGGATAAGTTAAGCAAACAAAATATAATGGCCACTTAGACTAAATATAACATAGCACTAAAAGTAAGGGAAACAGTAAACCAATTATCGTGAAGGGTTGTATGAGTTACAACCTAAATACTGAAAGAGAAATATAAACAGTTGAGGAAACACATAAGAAGATCAAACGAGGTAGAAATATAGGAAGTCCACAATATCAAACGAGGTACAAATATAGGAAGTCCACAATATCAAACGAGGTAGAAATATAGGAAGTCCACAGTATCAAACGAGGTAGAAATATAGGAAGTCCACAGTATCAAACGAGGTAGAAATATAGGAAGTCCACAATATCAAACAAGGTAGAAATATAGGAAGTCCACAATATCAAACGAGGTAGAAATATAGGAAATCCACAATATCAAACGAGGTAGAAATATAGGAAGTCCACAATATCAAACGAGGTAGAAATATAGGAAGTCCACAATATCAAACGAGGTAGAAATATAGGAAGTCCACAATATCAAACGAGGTAGAAATATAGGAAGTCCACAATATCAAACGAGGTAGAAATATAGGAAGTCCACAATATCAAACGAGGTAGAAATATAGGAAGTCCACAATATCAAACGAGGTAGAAATATAGAAAGTCCACAGTATCAAACGAGGTAGAAATATAGGAAGTCCACAATATCAAACGAGGTAGAAATATAGAAAGTCCACAATATCAAACGAGGTAGAAATATAGAAAGTCCACAGTATCAAACGAGGTAGAAATATAGGAAGTCCACAATATCAAACGAGGTAGAAACATTGGAAGTCCACAATATCAAACGAGGTAGAAATATAGGAAGTCCATAATAACAAACGAGGTAGAAATATAGGAAGTCCACAATATCAAACGAGGTAGAAATATAGGAAGTCCACAATATCAAACGAGGTAGAAATATAGGAAGTCCATAATATCAAACGAGGTAGAAATATAGGAAGTCTATCAATAAATACACGAAGTCAGGCCAAGCCAGACATTGTGGGCATTTGCCTCTCACACCAACCAGCATCCTGGACGGATGTCTACACTCTCCCCTTATCATCCACACTCTCCCCACATCATCCGCACCCTCCCTACATCATCCACACTCTCCCTACATCATCCACACTCTCCCCACATCATCCACACTCTTCCCTTATCATCCACACTCTCCTCACATCATCCACACCCTCCCTACATCATCCACACTCTCCCCACATCATCCACACACTCCCTAAATCATCCACTCTCCCCACATCATCCACACTCTCCCCACATCATCCACACTCTCCCCATATCATCCACACTCTACCCACATCATCCACACTCTCCCTACATCATCCACACTCTCCCCATATCATCCACACTCTCCCTACATCATCCACACTCTCCTCACATCATCCACACTCTCTCTACATCATCCACACTCTCCCAACATCATCCACACTCACCTGGCGGCGTCATGGCCACCCTCACCTGGCGGCGTCATGGCCACTCTCACCTGGTGGCGTCATAGTTACCCCTCACCTGGCGGCGTCATGCCTACCCTCACATGGCGGCGTCATGCCTACCCTCACCTGGCGGCGTCATGCCTACCCTCACCTGGCGGCGTCATGTCTACCCTCACCTGGCGGCGTCATGTCTACCCTCAAATGGCGGCGTCATGCATACCCTCACCTGGCGGCGTCATGCCTACCCTCACCTGGCGGCGTCATGGCCACCCTCACCTGGCGGCGTCATGGCCACCCTCACCTGGCGGTGTCATGGCCACCCTCACCTGGCGGCGTCATGGCCACCCTCACCTGGCGGCGTCATGGCCACTCTCACCTGGTGGCGTCATAGTTACCCCTCACCTGGCGGCGTCATGCCTACCCTCACATGGCTGCGTCATGCCTACCCTCACCTGGCGGCGTCATGCCTACCCTCACCTGGCGGTGTCATGGCCACCCTCACCTGGCGGCGTCATGGCCACCCTCACCTGGCGGTGTCATGGCCACCCTCACCTGGTGGCGTCATGGCCACCCTCACCTGGCGGCGTCATGGCCACCCTCACCTGGCGGTGTCATGGCCACCCTCACCTGGCGGCGTCATGGCCACCCTCACCTGGCGGCGTCAAGGCCACCCTCACCTGGCGGCGTCATGGCCACCCTCACCTGGCGGCGTCATGGCCACCCTCACCTGGCGGCGTCATGGCCACCCTCACCTGGCGGTGTCATGGCCACCCTCACCTGGCGGTGTCATGGCCACCCTCACCTGGCGGCGTCATGGCCACCCTCACCTGGCGGCGTCATGGCCACCCTCACCTGGCGGTGTCATGGCCACCCTCACCTGGCGGCGTCATGGCCACCCTCACCTGGCGGCGTCATGGCCACCCTCACCTGGCGGTGTCATGGCCACCCTCACCTGGCGGCGTCATGGCC
Source organism: Panulirus ornatus (assembly GCF_036320965.1). Taxonomy (NCBI): domain Eukaryota; kingdom Metazoa; phylum Arthropoda; class Malacostraca; order Decapoda; family Palinuridae; genus Panulirus; species Panulirus ornatus. The sequence continues at coordinate 25,601,585 of NC_092228.1, forward strand.
ACCCTCACCTGGCGGCGTCATGGCCACCCTCACCTGGCGGTGTCATGGCCACCCTCACCTGGCGGCGTCATGGCCACCCTCACCTGGCGGCGTCATGGCCACCCTCACCTGGCGGTGTCATGGCCACCCTCACCTGGCGGCGTCATGGCCACCCTCACCTGGCGGCGTCATGGCCACCCTCACCTGGCGGTGTCATGGCCACCCTCACCTGGCGGCGTCATGGCCACCCTCACCTGGCGGCGTCATGGCCACCCTCACCTGGCGGTGTCATGGCCACCCTCACCTGGCGGCGTCATGGCCACCCTCACCTGGCGGCGTCATGGCCACCCTCACCTGGCGGCGTCATGGCCACCCTCACCTGGCGGCGTCATGGCCACCCTCACCTGGCGGCGTCATGGCCACCCTCACCTGGCGGTGTCATGGCCACCCTCACCTGGCGGCGTCATGGCCACCCTCACCTGGCGGCGTCATGGCCACCCTCACCTGGCGGTGTCATGGCCACCCTCACCTGGCGGCGTCATGGCCACCCTCACCTGGCGGCGTCATGGCCACCCTCACCTGGCGGTGTCATGGCCACCCTCACCTGGCGGCGTCATGGCCACCCTCACCTGGCGGCGTCATGGCCACCCTCACCTGTGGTGTCATGGCCACCCTCACCTGGCGGTGTCATGGCCACCCTCACCTGGCGGCGTCATGGCCACCCTCACCTGGCGGCGTCATGGCCACCCTCACCTGGCGGCGTCATGGCCACCCTCACCTGGCGGCGTCATGGCCACCCTCACCTGGCGGCGTCATGGCCACCCTCACCTGGCGGTGTCATGGCCACCCTCACCTGGCGGCGTCATGGCCACCCTCACCTGGCGGCGTCATGGCCACCCTCACCTGGCGGCGTCATGGCCACCCTCACCTGGCGGCGTCATGGCCACCCTCACCTGGCGGCGTCATGGCCACCCTCACCTGGCGGCGTCATGGCCACCCTCACCTGGCGGTGTCATGGCCACCCTCACCTGGCGGCGTCATGGCCACCCTCACCTGGCGGCGTCATGGCCACCCTCACCTGGCGGCGTCATGGCCACCCTCACCTGGCGGCGTCATGGCCACCCTCACCTGGCGGCGTCATGGCCACCCTCACCTGGCGGCGTCATGGCCACCCTCACCTGGCGGCGTCATGGCCACCCTCACCTGGCGGCGTCATGGCCACCCTCACCTGGCGGCGTCATGGCCACCCTCACCTGGCGGCGTCATGGCCACCCTCACCTGGCGGCGTCATGGCCACCCTCACCTGGCGGCGTCATGGCCACCCTCACCTGGCGGCGTCATGGCCACCCTCACCTGGCGGCGTCATGGCCACCCTCACCTGGCGGCGTCATGGCCACCCTCACCTGGCGGCGTCATGGCCACCCTCACCTGGCGGTGTCATGGCCACCCTCACCTGGCGGCGTCATGGCCACCCTCACCTGGCGGCATCATGGCCACCCTCACCTGGCGGCGTCATGGCCACCCTCACCTGGCGGCATCATGGCCACCCTCACCTGGCGGCGTCATGGCCACCCTCACATGGCGGTGTCATGGCCACCCTCACCTGGCGGCGTCATGGCCACCCTCACCTGGCGGCGTCATGGCCACCCTCACCTGGCGGTGTCATGGCCACCCTCACCTGGCGGCGTCATGGCCACCCTCACCTGGCGGCATCATGGCCACCCTCACCTGGCGGCATCATGGCCACCCTCACCTGGCGGCAGTCACAGAGCTTTTGTGATATTGTGGTGACGTCACATGACCCTCTCCTCCCGCATGGAGACCATAATGTACTGTGCTTACATACAGGGTGTGTCATGCGTGTTTGGCTGCTGATCATCATTGTTTGCTTCATTACAGTCAGGTACAGGGTGTGTCATGCGTGTTTGGCTGGTGATCATCATTGTTTGCTTTATACAGTCAGTGTACAGGTGTTCATGCATGTTTGGCTGGTGATCATCATTGTTTGGCTTTATTACAGTCGAGGTACAGGTGTTCATGCATTTGGCTGGTGATCCTCATTGTTTGCTTCATTACAGTCAGGTACAGGGTGTGTCATGCGTGTTTGGCTGGTGATCATCATTGTTTGCTTTATTACAGTCAGGTACAGGGTGTGTCATGCATGTTTGGCTGGTGATCATCATTGTTTGCTTCATTACAGTCAGGTACAGGGTGTGTCATGCATGTTTGGCTGGTGATCATCATTGTTTGCTTCATTACAGTCAGGTACAGGGTGTGTCATGCATGTTTGGCTGGTGATCATCATTGTTTGCTTCATTACAGTCAGGTACAGGGTGTGTCATGCATGTTTGGCTGGTGATCATCATTGTTTGCTTCATTACAGTCAGGTACAGGGTGTGTCATGCATGTTTGGCTGGTGATCATCATTGTTTGCTTCATTACAGTCAGGTACAGGGGTGTGTCATGCATGTTTGGCTGGTGATCATCATTGTTTGCTTCATTACAGTCAGGTACAGGGTGTGTCATGCATGTTTGGCTGCTGATCATCATTGTTTGCTTCATTACAGTCAGGTACAGGGTGTGTCATGCATGTTTGGCTGGTGATCATCATTGTTTGCTTCATTACAGTCAGGTACAGGGTGTGTCATGCATGTTTGGCTGGTGATCATCATTGTTTGCTTCATTACAGTCAGGTACAGGGTGTGTCATGCATGTTTGGCTGGTGATCATCATTGTTTGCTTCATTACAGTCAGGTACAGGGTGTGTCATGCATGTTTGGCTGGTGATCATCATTGTTTGCTTCATTACAGTCAGGTACAGGGTGTGTCATGCATGTTTGGCTGGTGATCATCATTGTTTGCTTCATTACAGTCAGGTACAGGGTGTGTCATGCATGTTTGGCTGGTGATCATCATTGTTTGCTTCATTACAGTCAGGTACAGGGTGTGTCATGCATGTTTGGCTGGTGATCATCATTGTTTGCTTCATTACAGTCAGGTACAGGGTGTGTCATGCATGTTTGGCTGGTGATCATCATTGTTTGCTTCATTACAGTCAGGTACAGGGTGTGTCATGCATGTTTGGCTGGTGATCATCATTGTTTGCTTCATTACAGTCAGGTACAGGGTGTGTCATGCATGTTTGGCTGGTGATCATCATTGTTTGCTTCATTACAGTCAGGTACAGGGTGTGTCATGCATGTTTGGCTGGTGATCATCATTGTTTGCTTCATTACAGTCAGGTACAGGGTGTGTCATGCATGTTTGGCTGGTGATCATCATTGTTTGCTTCATTACAGTCAGGTACAGGGTGTGTCATGCATGTTTGGCTGGTGATCATCATTGTTTGCTTCATTACAGTCAGGTACAGGGTGTGTCATGCATGTTTGGCTGGTGATCATCATTGTTTGCTTCATTACAGTCAGGTACAGGGTGTGTCATGCATGTTTGGCTGGTGATCATCATTGTTTGCTTCATTACAGTCAGGTACAGGGTGTGTCATGCATGTTTGGCTGGTGATCATCATTGTTTGCTTCATTACAGTCAGGTACAGGGTGTGTCATGCATGTTTGGCTGGTGATCATCATTGTTTGCTTCATTACAGTCAGGTACAGGGTGTGTCATGCATGTTTGGCTGGTGATCATCATTGTTTGCTTCATTACAGTCAGGTACAGGGTGTGTCATGCATTGTTGGCTGGTGATCATCATTGTTTGCTTCATTACAGTCAGGTACAGGGTGTGTCATGCATGTTTGGCTGCTGATCATCATTGTTTGCTTCATTACAGTCAGGTACAGGGTGTGTCATGCATGTTTGGCTGGTGATCATCATTGTTTGCTTCATTACAGTCAGGTACAGGGGTGTGTCATGCATGTTTGGCTGCTGATCATCATTGTTTGCTTCATTACAGTCAGGTACAGGGTGTGTCATGCATGTTTGGCTGGTGATCATCATTGTTTGCTTCATTACAGTCAGGTACAGGGTGTGTCATGCATGGTTGGCTGGTGATCATCATTGTTTGCTTCATTACAGTCAGGTACAGGGTGTGTCATGCATGTTTGGCTGGTGATCATCATTGTTTGCTTCATTACAGTCAGGTACAGGGTGTGTCATGCATGGTTGGCTGGTGATCATCATTGTTTGCTTCATTACAGTCAGGTACAGGGTGTGTCATGCATGTTTGGCTGGTGATCATCATTGTTTGCTTCATTACAGTCAGGTACAGGGTGTGTCATGCATGGTTGGCTGGTCATGAAGAAGGTGTCTCCTGGTTGAGAAGTGATTACCCACATTTCTTGGCAGCATCTCCAGGGAAGGAAGGGAAAAGATACAGGAGGAAAGTGAGTGAGTGAGAGGAAAGGAGAGGAAGGGAGAGTGAGAGGAAAGGAGAGGAAGGGAGAGGGAGAGGAGATGAGAGGAAGGGAGAGTAAGAGGAGATGAGAGGGAGAGTGAGAGGAGATGAGAGGAAGGGAGAGGGAGAGGAGAGGGGAGGAGGGGAGAGTGAGAGGAGAGGAGATGAAGGAGAGGAGAGGAGATGAGAGAAGGAGAGTGAGAGGAAAGGAGAGGAAGGGAGAGGGAGAGGAGATGAGAGGAAGGGAGAGGGAGAGGAGATGAGAGGAAGGGAGAGTGAGAGGAGATGAGAGGAAGGGAGAGTGAGAGGAGATGAGAGGAAGGGAGAGTGAGAGGAGATGAGAGGAAGGGAGAGGGAGAGGAGATGAGAGGAAGGGAGAGTGAGAGGAGATGAGAGGAAGGGAGAGTGAGAGGAGATGAGAGGAAGGGAGAGTGAGAGGAGATGAGAGGAAGGGAGAGTGAGAGGAGATGAGAGGAAGGGAGAGTGAGAGGAGATGGAGGAGGGAGAGTGAGAGGAGAGGAGATGAAGGGAGAGTGAGAGGAGATGAGAGGAAGGGAGAGTGAGAGGAGATGAGAGGAAGGGAGAGTGAGAGGAGATGAGAGGAAGGGAGAGTGAGAGGAGATGAGAGGAAGGGAGAGTGAGAGGAGATGAGAGGAAGGGAGAGTGAGAGGAGATGAGAGGAAGGGAGAGTGAGAGGAGATGAGAGGAAGGGAGAGTGAGAGGAGATGAGAGGAAGGGAGAGTGAGAGGAGATGAGAGGAAGGGAGAGTGAGAGGAGATGAGAGGAAGGGAGAGTGAGAGGAGATGAGAGGAAGGGAGAGTGAGAGGAGAGGGGAGGCCCTTGTGTTGTCTGAGATAACAACACTATATAAGTGCATTTTACATAACGCGAGCAAATACGCTCACTAACATTGTGTTGTGATGTGTTATGTTGTGTTGCGTTGTGTTGTGATGTATTGTGATGTGTTGTGTTTTGATGTCTTATTTTTGTTGTGTTGTGTCGTGTTGTGTTGTGTTGTGGTGTGTTGTGTTGTGTTGTGCTTTGTTGTGTTTTGTTTTATTGTGTTGTGTCAAGCTGTGTTGTGTTGTTGTGTTGTGTTGTTTTGTTGTGTTTTGTTGTTTTGTTGTGTTGTGTTGTGTTGTTCTTTTGTTGTGTTGTTTTGTTGTGCTGTTGTTTTGTTGTGTTGTTGTTGTGTTGTTGTGTTGTTGTTGTGTTGTTGTGTTGTTGTGTTGTTGTTGTTGTGTTGTTGTTGTGTTGTTGTTGTTGTGTTGTGTACAACCTCACTTCTCGTGAATCACGTCTTAATGAGCTGGTGGTCCACAACCAGTGGTGGTTCACACGTCATCAGACACGAACGAAAATGTTTCAAACGAGGCTTGACGACGCCCTCGTTCATCAGGTGGGAGAGAGAGAGAGAGAGAGAGAGAGAGAGAGAGAGAGAGAGAGAGAGAGAGAGAGAGAGAGAGAGAGAGAGAGAGAGAGAGGTGGGAGTGAGGAGTTAAAGAGACTGTAGCATTAATGGTATTGATGTTTGCCTCGCTTAATCTTTGGCACAAAGGTTCAACAATAATTGTGATCAAAACAGTTGACAAAGTTCACAAGAAGGTCAGTATAAGGTAACACCAGTGTTAGTATAAGGTAACGCCAGTGTTAGTATAAGGTAACACCAGTGTTAGTATAAGATAACACCAGTGTTAGTATAGGGTAACACCAGCGTTAGTATAAGGTAACACCAGCGTTAGTATAAGGTAACACCAGTGTTAGTATAAGGTAACACCAGTGTTAGTATCATGATAGAAAATTATGTTAATGATGTTATCATATGACCCAAGAAAATGGCTGCCCAATGCACCAGTCAGGATCCGTGTTACTGTTACCATACAGCCGTAACGGACCAACATGTCTTGTGTTACTGTTACCATACAGCCGTAACGGACCAACACGTCTTGTGTTACTATTACCATACAGCCGTAACGGACCAACATGTGTTACTGTCAGTCATCTACTCATCTCTGTGGTTAAAAGTAAACATAAATGTCGGGAATGTCGTTTTCTGTGTAAACTACATGTGGAGACTTAGAGAAAGTGTCTGATCAGTCATGGAAATGTTTCATATATCAAACTGTAATATATATATATATATATATATATATATATATATATATATATATATATTTTTTTTTATACTTTGTCGCTGTCTCCCGCGTTTGCGAGGTAGCGCAAGGAAACAGACGAAAGAAATGGCCCAACCCACCCCCCCCATACACATGTATATACATACGTCCACACACGCAAATATACATACCTACACAACTTTCCATGGTTTACCCCAGACGCTTCACATGCCTTGATTCAATCCACTGACAGCACGTCAACCCCGGTATACCACATCGCTCCAATTCACTCTATTCCTTGCCCTCCTTTCACCCTCCTGCATGTTCAGGCCCCGATCACACAAAATCTTTTTCACTCCATCTTTCCACCTCCAATTTGGTCTCCCTCTTCTCCTCGTTCCCTCCACCTCCGACACATATATCCTCTTGGTCAATCTTTCCTCACACATTCTCTCCATGTGCCCAAACCACTTCAAAACACCCTCTTCTGCTCTCTCAACCACGCTCTTTTTATTTCCACACATCTCTCTTACCCTTACGTTACTCACTCGATCAAACCACCTCACACCACACATTGTCCTCAAACATCTCATTTCCAGCACATCCATCCTCCTGCGCACAACTCTATCCATAGCCCACGCCTCGCAACCATACAACATTGTTGGAACCACTATTCCTTCAAACATACCCATTTTTGCTTTCCGAGATAATGTTCTCGACTTCCACACATTCTTCAAGGCCCCCAGAATTTTCGCCCCCTCCACCACCCTATGATCCACTTCCGCTTCCATGGTTCCATCCGCTGCCAGATCCACTCCCAGATATCTAAAACACTTCACTTCCTCCAGTTTTTCTCCATTCAAACTCACCTCCCAATTGACTTGACCCTCAACACTACTGTACCTAATAACCTTGCTCTTATTCACATTTACTCTTAACTTTCTTCTTCCACACACGTTACCAAACTCAGTCACCAGCTTCTGCAGTTTCTCACATGAATCAGCCACCAGCGCTGTATCATCAGCGAACAACAACTGACTCACTTCCCAAGCTCTCTCATCCCCAACAGACTTCATACTTGCCCCTCTTTCCAAAACTCTTGCATTTACCTCCCTAACAACCCCATCCATAAACAAATTAAACAACCATGGAGACATCACACACCCCTGCCGCAAACCTACATTCACTGAGAACCAATCACTTTCCTCTCTTCCTACACGTACACATGCCTTACATCCTCGATAAAAACTTTTCACTGCTTCTAACAACTTGCCTCCCACACCATATATTCTTAATACCTTCCACAGAGCATCTCTATCAACTCTATCATATGCCTTCTCCAGATCCATAAATGCTACATACAAATCCATTTGCTTTTCTAAGTATTTCTCACATACATTCTTCAAAGCAAACACCTGATCCACACATCCTCTACCACTTCTGAAACCACACTGCTCTTCCCCAATCTGATGCTCTGTACATGCCTTCACCCTCTCAATCAATACCCTCCCATATAATTTACCAGGAATACTCAACAAACTTATACCTCTGTAATTTGAGCACTCACTCTTATCCCCTTTGCCTTTGTACAATGGCACTATGCACGCATTCCGCCAATCCTCAGGCACCTCACCATGAGTCATACATACATTAAATAACCTTACCAACCAGTCAACAATACAGTCACCCCCTTTTTTAATAAATTCCACTGCAATACCATCCAAACCTGCTGCCTTGCCGGCTTTCATCTTCCGCAAAGCTTTCACTACCTCTTCTCTGTTTACCAAATCATTTTCCCTAACCCTCTCACTTTGCACACCACCTCGACCAAAACACCCTATATCTGCCACTCTATCATCAAACACATTTAACAAACCTTCAAAATACTCACTCCATCTCCTTCTCACATCACCACTACTTGTTATCACCTCCCCATTTGCGCCCTTCACTGAAGTTCCCATTTGCTCCCTTGTCTTACGCACTTTATTTACCTCCTTCCAGAACATCTTTTTATTCTCCCTAAAATTTAATGATACTCTCTCACCTCAACTCTCATTTGCCCTTTTTTTCACCTCTTGCACCTTTCTCTTGACCTCCTGTCTCTTTGTTTTATACATCTCCCACTCAATTGCATTTTTTCCCTGCAAAAATCGTCCAAATGCCTCTCTCTTCTCTTTCACTAATACTCTTACTTCTTCATCCCACCACTCACTACCCTTTCTAATCAACCCACCTCCCACTCTTCTCATGCCACAAGCATCTTTTGCGCAATCCATCACTGATTCCCTAAATACATCCCATTCTTCCCCCACTCCCCTTACTTCCATTGTTCTCACCTTTTTCCATTCTGTACTCAGTCTCTCCTGGTACTTCCTCACACAGGTCTCCTTCCCAAGCTCACTTACTCTCACCACCCTCTTCACCCCAACATTCTCTCTTCTTTTCTGAAAACCCATACAAATCTTCACCTTAGCCTCCACAAGATAATGATCAGACATCCCTCCAGTTGCACCTCTCAGCACATTAACATCCAAAAGTCTCTCTTTCGCACGCCTGTCAATTAACACGTAATCCAATAACGCTCTCTGGCCATCTCTCCTACTTACATAAGTATACTTATGTATATCTCGCTTTTTAAGCCAGGTATTCCCAATCATCAGTCCTTTTTCAGCACATAAATCTACAAGCTCTTCACCATTTCCATTTACAACACTGAACACCCCATGTATACCAATTATTCCCTCAACTGCCACATTACTCACCTTTGCATTCAAATCACCCATCACTATAACCCGGTCTCGTGCATCAAAACCACTAACACACTCATTCAGCTGCTCCCAAAACACTTGCCTCTCATGATCTTTCTTCTCATGCCCGGGTGCATATGCACCAATAATCACCCACCTCTCTCCATCAACTTTCAGTTTTACCCATATTAATCGAGAATTTACTTTCTTACATTCTATCACATACTCCCACAACTCCTGTTTCAGGAGTATTGCTACTCCTTCCCTTGCTCTTGTCCTCTCACTAACCCCTGAGGTTATATATATATATATATATATATATATATATATATATATATATATATATATATATATTTCTTTCAAACTATTCGCCATTTCCCGTGTTAGCGAGGTAGCATTAAGAACAGAGGACTGGGCCTTTGAGGGAATATCCTCACCTGGCCCCCTTCTCTGTTCCTTCTTTTGGAAAGTTAAAAAAAGAAATGTATATATATATATATATATATATATATATATATATATATATATATATATATATATATATGAACGCACATAATAATCCAACAGCCAGGATTCGAACCCAGGACCTTATGCGTGGTAGACAGGAACGCTGCCGCTCGGCCATAATCGACCCAATAAGAAACTGAGTCTTCGATCACTGATATAATGGCTTTTATCTCACCTCCGTGAACAACACGGGAACATGACCCAGTTCTGCTAGACTTAGTGTCACACCTGGAGAACATATGAACACAACTATAACCGAGCGGTAGCGTTTCCATCTACCACGTAAAAGTTCCAGGTTCGAATCCTAGCTATTGGATGGCATTAGGTGTTCCATGAAGGTGCGTGTTCATATGTACTATGTTCGTGTGTATATTCTTCCATGTTTGTACAGTAAGGTTCTGGGATTTGACCGGTGTACCTCCCGTTACTCATGAATGTGTCACAAACAATATAATAATGATCATTACCCAATACGGACGATCATAGCGCAGGGGGAAGCGTTCCCACCTACCCTGGAAACGTCCAGGTTCGAATCCTTCTTGTTGGATAGCATTACGTGTTCAATGAGAATTGCGCGTTTTCATGCACTATATTTATACACACACACACACACACACACAAACACACACACACACACACACACACACACACACACACATATATATATATATACATATATATATATATATATATATATATATATATATATATATATATATATATATATATATATATATATATATATATATATATATATATATATAACTGGAGGAAGTGAAGTGTTTTAGATATCTGGGAGTGGATCTGGCAGCGGATGGAACCATGGAAGCGGAAGTGGATCATAGGGTGGGGGAGGGGGCGAAAATCCTGGGGGCCTTGAAGAATGTGTGGAAGTCGAGAACATTATCTCGGAAAGCAAAAATGGGTATGTTTGAAGGAATAGTGGTTCCAACAATGTTGTATGGTTGCGAGGCGTGGGCTATGGATAGAGTTGTGCGAAGGAGGATGGATGTGCTGGAAATGAGATGTTTGAGAACAATGTGTGGTGTGAGGTGGTTTGATCGAGTGAGTAACGTAAGGGTAAGAGAGATGTGTGGAAATAGAAAGAGCGTGGTTGAGAGAGCAGAAGAGGGTGTTTTGAAGTGGTTTGGGCACATGGAGAGGATGAGTGAGGAAAGATTGACCAAGAGGATATATGTGTCGGAGGTGGAGGGAACAAGGAGAAGAGGGAGACCAAATTGGAGGTGGAAAGATGGAGTGAAAAAGATTTTGTGTGATCGGGGCCTGAACATGCAGGAGGGTGAAAGGGGGGCAAGGAATAGAGTGAATTGGAGCGATGTGGTATACCGGGGTTGACGTGCTGTCAGTGGATTGAAGCAGGGCATGTGAAGCGTCTGGGGTAAGCCATGGAAAGCTGTGTAGGTATGTATATTTGTGTGTGTGGACGTATGTATATACATGTGTATGGGGGGGGGTTGGGCCATTTCTTTCGTCTGTTTCCTTGCGCTACCTCGCAAACGCGGGAGACAGCGACAAAGTATAATAAATAAATAAAAAAAATAATATATATATATATATATATATATATATATATATATATATATATATATATATATATATATATATATATATATATATTTATTTATATCTCTATTTATTTATTTTGCTTTGTCGCTGTCTCCTTGCGCTACCTCGCAAACGCGGGAGACAGCGACAAAGTATAAAAAAAAAAAAAAAAAAAAAAAATATATATATATATATATATATATATATATATATATATATATATATATATATATATATATATATATATACATATATATATATATATATACATATACATATACGTCCACATACGCAAATATACATACCTATACATCTCAACGTATACATATATATGTACACACACAGACATATACATATATACACTTGTACATAATTCATACTGTCTGCCTTTATTCATTCCCATCGCCACCCCGCCACACATGAAATAACAACCCCCTCCCCCCGCATGTGCGCGAGGTAGCGCTGGGAAAAGAAAACAAAGGCCACATTGGTTCACTGACTGTTTTATTTCTCTCTTGTGTCTCCCCTGATGATGTAATTATTACACGAAAGTGCACTTGGGCACTTATCGCTTTTCAGTTTCCCCGTGGACTCACAGGAATATGTAAAGGAGACGGGAGATGGGGGCTGGAAACCCTCTTCTCCTTGTATTTTAACTTTCTAAAAGGGGAAACAGACGAAGGAGTCGCGCGGGAGTGCTCATCCTCCTCGAAGGCTCAGATTGGGGTGTCTTAATGTGTGTGGATGTAACCAAGATGAGAAAAAAGGAGAGATAGGTAGTATGTTTGAGGAAAGGAAGCTGGATGTTTTGGCTCTGAGTAAAACGAAGATCAAGGCTAAAGGGGACGAGTGGGAGTAAAGTCAGGGGCTAGTGAGAGGACAAGAGCAAGGGAAGGAGTAGCATTACTCCTGAAACAGGAGTGGTTGGAGTATGTGACAGAGTGTAAGAAAGTAAATTCTAGATTGATATGGGTAAAACTGAAAGTGGATGGAGAGAGATGGGTGATTATTGGTGCATATGCAACTGGGCATGAGAAGAAAGATCTTGAGAGGCAAGTGTTTTGGGAGCAGCTGAGTGAGTGTGTTAGTAGCTTTGATGCACGAGACCGGGTTATAATGATGGGTGATTTGAATGCAAAGGTGAGTAATGTGGCAGTTGAGGGAATAATTGGTGTACATGGGGTGTTCAGTTTTGAAAATTGAAAAGGTGAAGAGCTTGTAGATTTATGTGCAGAAATAGGACTGGTGATTGGGAACACCTGGTTTAAAAAGAGAGATATATATAAATATACGTATGTAAGTAGGAGAGATGGCCAGATAGCGTTATTGGATTACGTGTTGATTGATAGGCACGCGAAAGAGAGACTTTTGGATGTTAATGTGCTGAGAGGTGCAACTGGAGGGATGTCTGATCATTATCTTGTGGAGGCGAAGGTGAAGATTTGTAGAGGTTTTCAGAAAAGAAGAGAGAATGCTGGGGTGAAGAGAGTGGTGAGAGTAAGTGAGCTTGGGAAGGAGACTTGTTTGAGGAAGTACCAGGAGAGACTGAGTACAGAATGGAAAAAGGTGAGAACAAAGGACGTAAGGGGAGTGGGGGAGGAATGGGATGTATTTAGGGAAGCAGCGATGGCTTGCACAAAAGATGCTTGTGGCATGAGAAGTGTGGGAGGTGGGCAGATTAGAAAGGGTAGTGAGTGGTTGGATGAAGAGGTAAGATTATTAGTGAAAGAGAAGAGAGAGGCATTTGGACAATTTTTGCAGGAAAGTAGTGCGAATGACTGAGAAGTGTATAAAAGAAAGAGGCAGGAGGTCAAGAGAAAGGTGTAGGAGGTGAAAAAGAGGGCAAATGAGAGTTGGGGTGAGAGAGTATCATTAAATTTTAGGCAGAATATAAGGGTGTTTTGGAAGGAGGTAAATAAAGTGCGTAAGATAAGGGAACAAATGGGAACATCAGTGAAGGGGGCTATTGGGGAGGTGATAACAAGTAGTGATGTGAGAAGGAGATGGAGTGAGTATTCTGAAGGTTTGTGGAATGTGTTTAATGATCGAGTGGCAGATATCGGGTGTTTTGGTCGAGGTGGTGTGCAAAGTGAGAGGGTTAAGGAGAATGATTTGGTAAACAGAGAAGAGGCAGTGAAAGCTTTGCGGAAGATGAAAGCCGGCAAGGCAGCGGGTTTGCATGGTATTGCAGTGGAAGTTATCTAAAAAGGTGGTGACTGTATTGTTGACCGTTTGGTTAGGTTATTTAATGTATGTATGACTCATGGTGAGGTGCCTGAGGATTGGCGGAATGCTTGCATAGTGCCATTGTACAAAGGCAAAGTGAATAAAAGTGAGTGCTTAAATTACAGAGGTACAAGTTTGTTGAGTATTCCTGGGAAATTAAATGGGAGGGTTTTGATTGAGAGGGTGAAGGCATGTACAGAGCATCAGACTGAGGAAGAGCAGTGTGGTTTCAGAAGTGGTAGAGGATGTGTGGATCAGGTGTTTGCTTTGAAGAATGTAAGTGAGAAATACTTAGAAAAGCAAATAGATTTGTATGTAGCATGTATAGATCTGGAGAAGGCATATGCTAGAGTTGATAGAGATGCTCTGTGGAAGGTATTAAGAATATATGGTGTGGGAGGCAAGTTGTTAGAAGCAGTGAAAAGTTTTTATCGAGGATGTAAGGCATGTGTACGTGTAGGAAGAGAGGAAAGTGACTGGTTCTCAGTGAATGGTGGTTTGCGGGAGGGGTGCGTGATGTCCCCATGGTTGTTTAATTTGTTTATGGATGGTGTTGTTAGGGAGGTGAATGCAAGAGTTTTGGAGAAAGGGGCAAGTATGCAGTCTGCTGTGGATGAGAGAGCTTGGGAAGTGAGTCAGTTGTTGTTCTCTGATGATACAGCGCTGGTGGCTAATTCGGGTGAGAAACTGCAGAAGCTGGTGACTGAGTTTGGTAAAGTGTGTGAAAGGAGAAAGCTGAGAGTAAATGTGAATAAGAGCAAGGTTATTAGGTACAGTAGGATTGTGGGACAAGTCAATTGGGAGGTAAGTTTGAATGGAGAAAAACTGGAGGAAGTGAAGTGTTTTAGATATCTGGGAGTGGATTTGGCAGCAGATGGAACCATGGAAGCGGAAGTGAATCATAGGTTGGGGGAGGAGGCGAAAGTTCTGGGAGCGTTGAAAAGTGTGTGGAAGTCGAGAATGGGTAAAAATGGGTATATTTGAAGGAATAATGGTTCCAACAATGTTATATGGTTGCGAGGCGTGGGCTATAGATAGAGCTGTGCGGAGGAGGGTGGAAGTACTGGAAATGAGATGTTTGAGGACAATATGTAGTGTGGGGTTGTTTGATCGAGTAAGTAATGTAAGGGTAAGAGAAATGTGTGGTAATAAAAAGAATGGTTGAGAGAGCAGAAGAGTGTGTTATGAAATGGTTTGGTCACATGGAGAGAATGAGTGAGGAAAGATTGACCAAGAGGATATATGTGTCAGAGGTGGAGGAAACGAGGAAAAGTGGGAGACCAAATTGGAGGTGCAAAGATGGAGTGAAAAAGATTTTGAGTGATCGGGGCATGAACATGCAGGAGGGTGAAAGGCGTGCAAGGAATAGAGTGAATTGGAACGATATGGTATACCGGGGTCAACGTGCTGTCAATAGATTGATCCAGGGCATGTGAAGCGTGTGGGGTAAACCATGGAAAGTTCTGTGGGGCCTTGATGTGGAAAGGGAGCTGTGGTTTCGGTGCATTATACATGACAGCTAGAGACTGAGTGCGAACCAATGTGGCTTTTATTGTCTTTTCCTGGCGCTACCTCGCGCACATGAGGGGGGAGGGGGTTGTCATTTCATGTGTGGCGGGGTGGCGACGGGAATGAATAAGGGCAGACAGTATGAATTATGTACATGTGTATATATGTATATGTCTGTGTGTGTATATATGAGTTTACGTTGAGATGTATAGGTATGTATATATGCTTGTGTGGACGTATATGTATATACATGTGCATGTGTGTGTGTGTGTGTGTGTGTGTGTGTGTGTGTGTGTGTGTGTGTGTGTGTGTGTGTGTGTGTGTAGTGGACACCCTCCCGTCGTAATCTTCGGCCACATCCGTCAGTTTACCGCTCAGAATAACTCCATTGAGAAGGTGGTTCAGTGAGAAGGTGTGGAGTGGAGTTAAGCCTCCTCCAGGTCGCTGATGTTGCACACACATCAAGTGATCCTCCTCCTCCCAGGAGACCCAGCAGGCAGGAGGAGACCCAGCAGGAAGGTGGAGACCCAGCAGGCAGGAGGAGACCCAGCAGGAAGGAGGGGATCCAGCAGGAAGGTGGAGACCCAGCAGGCAGGTGGAGACCCAGCAGGCAGGTGGAGACCCAGCAGGCAGGTGGAGACCCAGCAGGCAGGAGGAGACCCAGCAGGCAGGTGGAGACCCAGCAGGCAGGAGGAGACCCAGCAGGCAGGTGGAGACCCAGCAGGCAGGAGGAGACCCAGCAGGCAGGAGGAGACCCAGCATGCAGGTGGAGACCCAGAAGGCAGGTGGAGGCCCAGCAGGCAGGAGGAGACCCAGCATGCAGGTGGAGACCCAGAAGGCAGGTGGAGGCCCAGCAGGCAGGAGGAGACCCAGCAGGAAGGTGGAGACCCAGCAGTCAGGAGGAGACCCAGCAGGCAGGAGGAGACCCAGCAGGCAGGTGGAGACCCAGCATGCAGGTGGAGACCCAGCAGGCAGGAGGAGACCCAGCAGGCAGGTGGAGACCCAGCATGCAGGTGGAGACCCAGGAGGCAGGTGGAGGCCCAGCAGGCATGAGGAGACCCAGCAGGCAGGAGGAGACTCAGCAGGCAGGTGGAGACCCAGCAGGCATGTGGAGACCCAGCAGGCAGGTGGACACCCAGCAGGCATGTGGAGACCCAGCAGGCAGGTGGAGACCTGGCTGAAGCATCTGATGAGAGAGAGAGAGAGAGAGAGAGAGAGAGAGAGAGAGAGAGAGAGAGAGAGAGAGAGAGAGAGAGAGAGAGAGAGAGAGAGGGGGGGGGGGGGGGAGGGGTGGTGTGAGGTGCGGGAGGATCATCATGTTTGGCTTAAGATCAGGACAATGAGGGATAATGATGGGCTTTATGAGGGATCTCCCAGGTCAGGATAATGATGGGCTTTATGAGGGATCTCCCAGGTCAGGATAATGATGGGCTTTATGAGGGATCTCCCAGGTCAGGATAATGATGGGCTTTATGAGAGATCTCCCAGGTCAGGATAATGATGGGCTTTATGAGGGATCTCCCAGGTCAGGATAATGATGGGCTTTATGAGGGATCTCCCAGGTCAGGATAATGATGGGCTTTATGAGGGATCTCCCAGGTCAGGATAATGATGGGCTTTATGAGGGATCTCCCAGGTCAGGATAATGATGGGCTTTATGAGAGATCTCCCAGGTCAGGATAATGATGGGCTTTATGAGGGATCTCCCAGGTCAGGATAATGATGGGCTTTATGAGGGATCTCCCAGGTCAGGATAATGATGGGCTTTATGAGAGATCTCCCAGGTCAGGATAATGATGGGCTTTATGAGAGATCTCCCAGGTCAGGATAATGATGGGCTTTATGAGAGATCTCCCAGGTCAGGATAATGATGGGCTTTATGAGGGATCTCCCAGGTCAGGATAATGATGGGCTTTATGAGAGATCTCCCAGGTCAGGATAATGATGGGCTTTATGAGGGATCTCCCAGGTCAGGATAATGATGGGCTTTATGAGAGATCTCCCAGGTCAGGATAATGATGGGCTTTATAAGGGATCTCCCAGGTCAGGATAATGATGGGCTTTATGAGGGATCTCCCAGGTCAGGATAATGATGGGCTTTATGAGGGATCTCCCAGGTCAGGATAATGATGGGCTTTATGAGGATCTCCCAGGTCAGGATAATGATGGGCTTTATGAGGGATCTCCCAGGTCAGGATAATGATGGGCTTTATGAGAGATCTCCCAGGTCAGGATAATGATGGGCTTTATGAGAGATCTCCCAGGTCATGATAATGATGGGCTTTATGAGGGATCTCCCAGGTCAGGATAATGATGGGCTTTATGAGGGATCTCCCAGGTCAGGATAATGATGGGCTTTATGAGAGATCTCGCAGGTCAGGATAATGATGGGCCTTTATGAGGGATCTCCCAGGTCAGGATAATGATGGGCTTTATGAGAGATCTCCCAGGTCAGGATAATGATGGGCTTTATGAGGGATCTCCCAGGTCAGGATAATGATGGGCTTTATGAGGATCTCCCAGGTCAGGATAATGATGGGCTTTATGAGAGATCTCCCAGGTCAGGATAATGATGGGCTTTATGAGAGATCTCCCAGGTCAGGATAATGATGGGCTTTATGAGGATCTCCCAGGTCGGATAATGATGGGCTTTATGAGAGATCTCCCAGGTCAGGATAATGATGGGCTTTATGAGGGATCTCCCAGGTCAGGATAATGATGGGCTTTATGAGGATCTCCCAGGTCAGGATAATGATGGGCTTTATGAGGGATCTCCAGGTCAGGATAATATGGGCTTTATGAGAGATCTCCCAGGTCAGGATAATGATGGGCTTTATGAGGATCTCCCAGGTCAGGATAATGATGGGCTTTATGAGAGATCTCCCAGGTCAGGATAATGATGGGCTTTATGAGGATCTCCCAGGTCAGGATAATATGGGCTTTAAGAGAGATCTCCCAGGTCAGGATAATAATGGGCGTCCCAGCCAGTATGATCTGAGGTGTCCAGGCCAATATGATCTGAGGTGTCCCAGCCAGTGTGATGTGAGATGTCCCCGCCGGTATGATGGTTTTGAGGTGTCCCAGCAGGATATGTGGGTTTTGAGGTTGTCAGCAATGTGGATTGAGAGACCAGGCCATATGATCTGAGTGGCCTTATGTGAGGTGTCCCAGCCAGTGTAGTGAGTGGCCTATATGGAGGTTCCCAGCCATGTGTTGAGGGCCATTTATGGAGGATTCCCAGCCTGTATGTGGGCCCTTAGTGAGGTCTCCCAGCAGTATGATGGTAGAGGTCTATCAGTATGATCATAGGTGTCCCAGTCAGGTGATCTGAGGTCCGCCATTATTGAGGTTCCCCAGTGTCGGTAATGATGGGCTTATGAGGGTTCCAGCAGGATATGTGGGTTTAGAGGGATTAGGTCAGGTAATGATGGGCTTCAGAGTGGATTCGAGGTCAGCATATGATGGTGAGGGTCTCCAGCAGTATGATGGTATGAGGGTCCCAGCAGTGTGATGTAGGTGTCCCAGCAGTATTGTGGGCGTATGAGAGATCTCCCAGGTCAGTATGATGGGCTTAGAGGATCTCCCAGGTCAGGATAATGATGGCTTTATGAGGTGATGATTCCCAGTCCAGGATAATGATGGTTTTGAGGATGTCCCACCAGGTCAGGATAATGATGCCGCTTGTATGTGTAGTGATATCCCAGTCAGGATAATGATGGGCTTTATGAGGTATCCCAGCAGGATATG
This sequence comes from Panulirus ornatus, assembly GCF_036320965.1. Lineage (NCBI taxonomy): Eukaryota > Metazoa > Arthropoda > Malacostraca > Decapoda > Palinuridae > Panulirus > Panulirus ornatus. The sequence continues at coordinate 25,620,331 of NC_092228.1, forward strand.
ATGGGTTTATGAGGATTCCCAGTCAGGATATGATGTTATGAGGGTCCCAGCCAGGTTGTTTTCATGGATGTCACATGTGATGGTTTTGAGGTCTCCCAGTCAGGATAATGATGGGCTTTATGAGGATCTCCCAGTCCAGTAATGATGGCTATGAGGTGATCTCCCAGTCAGTAATGATGGGTGAGGGATCCCAGGTCAGATAATGATGGGCTTTTGTCCCAGTCCAGTAATGATGGGTAAGGTCTCCCAGTCAGGTAATGATTGAGTGTCCCAGCCAGATATGATGCTTGAGGGTTCCCAGCAGATATGATGGTTGAGGTTCCCAGTCATAAATGTGATGTGAGGGTCCCAGCCAGTATGATGTGAGGTTTGAGTCCCAGCAGGTAATGATGCTTGATGGGATCCACCAGGTCAGATAATGATGGTGCTTCAGGAGATCTCCCAGTGGTAATGATGGCATTATGAGGTGATCTCCAGGTCAGAAATGATGGGCTTGAGGATCTCCCAGGCAGGATAATGATGGTGGCTTTATGTGAGGGTCTCCCAGTCAGGATAATGATGGGTTATTGAGGAGTCTCCAGGTCAGGATAATGATGGGCTTTAGAGGAGATCTCCCAGGTCAGGATAATGATGGGGCTTATGAAGATCTCCCAGGTCAGGATAATGATGGCTTTGAGAGATTCCCAGTCCAGATAATGATGGGCTTATTGAGGATCTCCCAGCAGTATAATGATGGGTGTTCCCAGCAGAGTGATCTGCGGCCAGCAGGATAATGATGGCTTTATGAGGATTCCCAGCCAGTAATGATGGTTGAGGATCCCAGCCGTAGTGATATGATGGTGCATTATGAGGAGGTGTCCCAGCCAGATATGATGGGTTAGTGAGGTCTCCCAGCAGTATGATGGGTATGAGGTGTCCCAGCAGATATGATGGCTTATGAGGATTCCCAGTCCAGGATATGATGGCTTTATGAGGATTCCCAGTCAGGTAATGATGGCTTATGAGAGTTCCCAGCAGGTATGATGCTAGAGGTGTCCCAGCCAGTATGATATGAGGTGTCCCAGCCAGTGTGATGTGAGGTGTCCCAGCCAGTATGATATGAGGTGTCCCAGCCAGTGTGATGTGTGGTGTCCCAGCCAGTGTGATATGAGGTGTCTCAGCCAGTATGATCTGAGGTGTCCCAGCCAGTGTGATGTGAGATATCCCAGCCAGTGTTATGTGAGGTGTCCCAGTCAGTGTGATGTGAGGTGTCCCAGCCAGTGTGATGTGTGGTGTCCCAGCCAGTGTGATGTGAGGTGTCCCAGCTAGTATGATCATAGGTGTCCCAGTCAGTGTGATGTGAGGTGTCCCAGCCAGTATGATGTGAGGCGTCCCAGCCAGTATGATCTGAGGTGTCCCAGCCAGTGTGATGTGAGGTGCCCCAGCCAGTATGATCTGAGGTGTCCCAGCCAGTATGATGTGTGGTGTCCCAGCCAGTGTGATGTGAAGTGTCCTAGCCAGTATGATGTGAGGTGTCCCAACAGTGTGATGTGAGGTGTCCCAGCCATTGTGATGTGAGGTGTCCCAGCACGTGTGATGTGAGGTGTCCCAGCCAGTGTGATATGTGGTGTCCCAGCTAGTGTGAGGTGCGGTGTCCCAGCCAGTATGATCATAGGTGTCCCAGCCAGTGTGATGTGAGGTGTCCTAGCCAGTATGATCTGAGGTGTCCCAGCCAGTGTGATATGAGGTGTCCCCGCCCGTATGATGTGAGGTGTCCCAGCCAGTGTGATGTGAGGTGTCCCAGCCAGTGCGAAGTGTGGTGTCCCAGCCAGTGTGATGTGAAGTGTCCCAGCCAGTATGATCTGAGGTGCCCCAGCCAGTATGATCTGAGGTGTCCCAGCCAGTGTGATGTGAGGTGTCCCAGCCAGTATGATCATATGTGTCCCAGCCAGTGTGATGTGTGGTGTCCCAGCCAGAGTGATGTTAGGTGTCCCAGCCAGTATGATCTGAGGTGTCCCAGCCAGTGTGATGTGAGGTGTCCCAGCCAGTGTGATGTGAGGTGTCCCAGCCAGTGTGATATGAGGTGTCCCAGCCAGTGTGATGTGTGGTGTCCCTGCCAGTGTGATATGAGGTGTCCCAGCCAGTATGATCTGAGGTGCCCCAGCCAGTATGATCAGAGGTGTCCCAGCCAGTGTGATGTGAGGTGCCCCAGCCAGTATGATCATATGTGTCCCAGCCAGTGTGATGTGTGGTGTCCCAGCCAGAGTGATGTTAGGTGTCCCAGCCAGTATGATCTGAGGTGTCCCAGCCAGTGTGATGTGAGGTGTCCCAACCAGTGTTATGTGAGGTGTCAAAGCCAATGTGATGTGAGATGTCCCAGCCAGTGTGATGTAAGGTGTCCCAGCCAGTATGATGTGAGGTGTCCCAGCCAGTGTGATGTGAGGTGTCCCAGCCAGTGTGATGTGAAGTGTCCCAGCCAGTGTGATGTGATGTGTCCCAGCCAGTGTGATGTGCAGTGTCCCAGCCAGTGTGATGTGAGGTGTCCCAGCCAGTATGATGTGAGGTGTCCCATCCAGTATGATCTGAGGTGTACCAGCCAGTGTGATGTGTGGTGTCCCAGCCAGTATGATCTGAGGTGTCCCAGCCAGTGTGATGTGTGGTGTCCCAGCCAGTGTGATGTGAAGTGTCCCAGCCAGTATGGTCTGAGTTGTCCCAGCCAGTGTGATGTGTGGTGTGCCAGCCAGTGTGATGTGAGGTGTCCCAGCCAGTATGATCTGAGGTGTCCCAGCCAGTGTGATGTGAGGTGTCCCAGCCAGTATGATTTGAGGTGTCCCAGCCAGTGTGATGTGAGGTGTTCCAGCCAGTGTGATGTGAGGTGTCCCAGCCAATGTGATGTGGGGTGTCCCAGCCAGTGTGATGTGAGGTGTCCCAGCCAGTATGATCTAAGGTGTCCCAGCCAATGTGATGTGAGGTGTCCCAGCCAGTGTGATGTGAGGTGTCCCAGCCAGTATGATCTGAGGTGTCCCAGCCAGTGTGATGTGAGGTATCCCAGCCAGTATGATCTGAGGTGTCCCAGCCAGTATGATCTGAGGTGTCCCAGCCAATGTGATGTGAGGTGTCCCAGCCATTGTGATGTGAGGTGTCCCAGCCAGTTTGATGTGAGGTGTCCCAGCCAGTGTGATATGAGGTGTCCCAGCCAGTGTGATGTGTGGTGTCCCTGCCAGTGTGATATGAGGTGTCCAAGCCAGTGTGATGTGAGGTGTCCCAGCCAGTGTGATCTGAGGTGTCCCAGCCAGTGTGATGTGAGGTGTCTCAGCCAGTATGATCTGAGGTGTCCCAGCAAGTATGATCTGAGGTGTCCCAGCCAGTGTGATGTGAGGTGTCCCAGCCAGTGAGATATGAGGTGTCCCAGCCAGTATGATCTGAGGTGTCCCAGCCAGTGTGATGTGAGGTGTCCCAGCCAGTGAGATATGAGGTGTCCCAGCCAGTGTGATGTGAGGTGTCCCAGCCAGTGTGATGTGAGGTGTCCCAGCCAGTGTGATATGAGGTGTCCCAGCCAGTGTGATATGAGGTGTCATGTGTTATGGTCGTGTGTTGCGTGTCAGTGTCGTCCTGGTCGACCAGGTGATGTGTCTCACCGTCTGAGCCATCTTCCAGCTGGCAATGGTCGTCGTCCTGGTCGACCAGGTGATGTGTCTCACCGTCTGAGCCATCTTCCAGCTGGCAATGGTCGTCGTCCTGGTCGACCAGGTGGCGTGTCTCACCGTCTGAGCCATCTTCTAGCTGGCAACGGTCGTCGTCCTGGTCGACCAGGTGGCGTGTCTCACCGTCTGAGCCATCTTCCAGCTGGCAATGGTCGTCGTCCTGGTCGACCAGGTGATGTGTCTCACCGTCTGAGCCATCTTCCAGCTGGCAATGGTCGTCGTCCTGGTCGACCAGGTGATGTGTCTCACCGTCTGAGCCATCTTCCAGCTGGCAATGGTCGTCGTCCTGGTCGACCAGGTGGCGTGTCTCACCGTCTGAGCCATCTTCTAGCTGGCAATGGTCGTCGTCCTGGTCGACCAGGTGATGTGTCTCACCGTCTGAGCCATCTTCCAGCTGGCAATGGTCGTCGTCCTGGTCGACCAGGTGATGTGTCTCACCGTCTGAGCCATCTTCCAGCTGGCAACGGTCGTCGTCCTGGTCGACCAGGTGATGTGTCTCACCGTCTGAGCCATCTTCCAGCTGGCAATGGTCGTCGTCCAAGTGTTTGCTTCATCAGAAACTGACAGATCCTCAAGTCCATCTGTCTGGTTCACTCCCACCTGTACACCTTACCCAATATGTCCCCTCCTGTCTCCTGTCATGTGCTCGGTGAAGTTACCTGGACCCCTCCTGTCTCCTGGTTACCAGGTCCCCTCCTGTCTCCTGGTTACCTGGTTCCCTGCTGTCTCCTGGTTACCTGGTCCCCTCCTGTCCCCTGGTTACCTGGTACCCTCTTGTCTACTGGTTACCTGGTCCCCTGCTGTCTCGTGGATACCTGGTCCCCTGCTGTCTCCTGGTTACCTGGTCCCCTCTTGTCTCCTGGTTACCTGGTCCCCTCTTGTCTCCTGGTTACCAGGTCCCCTCCTGTCTCCTGGTTACCAGGTCCCCTCCTGTCTCCAGGTTACCTGGTCCCCTCCTGTCTCCTGGTTACCTGGTCCCCTCCTGTCTCCTGGTTACCTGGTCCACTCCTGTCTCCTAGTTACCTGGTCCCCTCTTCTCTCCTGGTTACCTGGTCCCCTCCTGTCTCCTGGTTACCTGGTCCCCTGCTGTCTCCAGGTTACCTGGTCCCCTCCTGTCTCCTGGTTACCTGGTCCCCTCCTGTCTCCTGGTTACCTGGTCCCTTGCTGTCTCCTGGTTACCTGGTCCCCTCCTGTCTCCTGGTTACCTGGTCCCCTGCTGTCTCCAGGTTACCTGGTCCCCTGCTGTCTCCAGGTTACCTGGTCCCCTCCTGTCTCCTGGTTACCTGGTCCCCTCCTGTCTCCTGGTTACCTGGTCCCCTGCTGTCTCCTGGTTACCTGGTCCCCTCTTGTCTCCTGGTTACCTGGTCCCCTCTTGTCTCCTGGTTACCTGGTCCCCTGCCGTCTCCAGGTTACCTGGTCCCCTGCTGTCTCCAGGTTACCTGGTCCCCTGCTGTCTCCTGGTTACCTGGTCCCCTCCTGTCTCCTGGTTACCTGGTCCCCTCTTGTCTCCTGGTTACCAGGTCCCCTCCTGTCTCCTGGTTACCTGGTCCCCTGCTGTCTCCAGGTTACCTGGTCCCCTGCTGTCTCCTGGTTACCTGGTCCCCTCCTGTCTCCTGGTTACCTGGTCCCCTCTTGTCTCCTGGTTACCAGGTCCCCTCCTGTCTCCTGGTTACCTGGTCCCCTGCTGTCTCCTGGTTACCTGGTCCCCTGCTGTCTCCAGGTTACCTGGTCCCCTGCTGTCTCCAGGTTACCTGGTCCCCTGCTGTCTCCTGGTTACCTGGTCCCCTGCTGTCTCCTGATTACCTGGTCCCCTCCTGTCTCCTGGTTACCTGGTCCCCTGCTGTCTCCAGGTTACCTGGTCCCCTGCTGTCTCCAGGTTACCTGGTCCCCTGCTGTCTCCTGGTTACCTGGTCCCCTCCTGTCTCCTGGTTACCTGGTCCCCTCTTGTCTCCTGGTTACCAGGTCCCCTCCTGTCTCCTGGTTACCTGGTCCCCTGCTGTCTCCTGGTTACCTGGTCCCCTCTTGTCTCCTGGTTACCTGGTCCCCTGCTGTCTCCAGGTTACCTGGTCCCCTGCTGTCTCCAGGTTACCTGGTCCCCTGCTGTCTCCTGGTTACCTGGTCCCCTCCTGTCTCCTGGTTACCTGGTCCCCTCTTGTCTCCTGGTTACCTGGTCCCCTCTTGTCTCCTGGTTACCTGGTCCCCTGCTGTCTCCAGGTTACCTGGTCCCCTGTTGTCTCCAGGTTACCTGGTCCCCTGCTGTCTCCTGGTTACCAGGTCCCCTCTTGTCTCCTGGTTACCTGGTCCCCTCTTGTCTCCAGGTTACCTGGTCCCACTCTGTCTTTGGGTTACCTTGAACGATGAGTGAATGTGTGGATGTGTATGTGGGGACCATGGTGGGCCTACATGGTGAGTCAATGTGTGGATGTGTATGTGGGGACCACGGTGGGCCTACATGGTGAGTGAATGTGTGGATGTGTATGTGGGGACCATGGTGGGCCTACATGGTGAGTGAATGTGTGGATGTGTATATGGGGACCATGGTTGGCCTACATGGTGAGTGAATGTGTGGATGTGTATGTGGGGACCATGGTGGGCCTACATGGTGAGTGAATGTGTGGATGTGTATGTGGGGACCATGGTGGGCCTACATGGTTAGTGAATGTGTGGATGTGTATGTTGGGTCCCTGCGGAGCTTGGATATACAATGAATGTTGATTTGGTCTAAATTTGTGAACCAGAACATTCCTGTATAGTTATGTGATAACAGCAATGTTCTAGTATATGACTGGACTATGCCAGAGACTAGTGCCAGACCTGAGAGAGAGAGAGAGAGAGAGAGAGAGAGAGAGAGAGAGAGAGAGAGAGAGAGAGAGAGAGAGAGAGAGAGAGAGAGAGAGAGAGAGAGAGAGAGAGAGAGAGAGAGAGAGAGAGAGAGAGAGAGAGAGAACGAAAAATTTCTTTTTAGCCAGACCTAGTCTGAGCCACTAATGGTGCAGCTCAGGCATGAGGAAAGGCTCTCAGGAGCCGCTGTGTTAAGACCTGTGTGGTTTACCCGTGCTACAAGATGTGTTAAGACCTGTGTGGTTTACCTGAGCTACAAGATGTGTTAAGACCTGTGTGGTTTACCCGTGCTACAGACCTGTGTGGTTTACCTGTGCTACAAGATGTGTTAAGACCTGTGTGGTTTACCCGTGCTACAAGATGTGTTAAGACCTGTGTGGTTTACCCGAGCTACAAGATGTGTTAAGACCTGTGTGGTTTACCCGTGCTACAAGATGTGTTAAGACCTGTGTGGTTTACCCGTGCTACAAGATATGTTAAGACCTGTGTGGTTTACCTGAGTACAAGATGTGTTAAGACCTGTGTGGTTTACCTGAGCTACAAGATGTGTTAAGACCTGTGTGGTTTACCTGAGCCACAAGATGTGTTAAGACCTGTGTGGTTTACCCGAGCTACAAGATGTGTTAAGACCTGTGTGGTTTACCCGTGCTACAAGATGTGTTAAGACCTGTGTGGTTTACCCGAGCTACAAGATGTGTTAAGACCTGTGTGGTTTACCTGAGCTACAAGATGTGTTAAGACCTGTGTGGTTTACCCGTGTTAAAAGATGTGTTAAGACCTATGTGGTTTACCTGAGCCACAAGATGTGTTAAGACCTGTGTGGTTTACCTGTGCTACAAGATGTGTTAAGACCTGTGCGGATTAACAGAGCTACAAGATGTGTTAAGACCTGTGTGGTTTACCTGAGCCACAAGATGTGTTAAGAGCTGTGTGGTTTACCCATGCTACAAGATGTGTTAAGACCTGTGTGGTTTACCCGAGCTACAAGATGTGTTAAGACCTGTGTGGTTTACCTGAGCTACAAAATGTGTTAAGACCTGTGTTGTTTACCCGTGCTACAAGATGTGTTAAGACCTGTGTGGTTTACCCGTGCTACAAGATGTGTTAAGACGTGTGGTTTACCCGACCTACAAGATGTGTTAAGACCTGTGTGGTTTACCCGAGCTACAGGATGTGTTAAGACCTGTGTGGTTTACCTGAGCTACAAGATGTGTTAAGACCTGTGTTGTTTACCCGTGCTACAAGATGTGCTAAGACCTGTGTGGTTTACCCGAGCTACAAGATGTGTTACGACCTGTGTGGTTTACCCTAGCTACAAGATGTATCAACACCTGTGTGGTTTACCCGTGCTACAAAATGTGTTAAGACCTGTGTGGTTTACCCGAGCTACGAGATGTGTTAAGACCTGTGTGGTTTACCCGTGCTACAAGATGTGTTAAGACCTGTGTGGTTTACCCGAGCTACAAGATGTGTTAAGACCTGTGTGGTTTACCCGAACAACAAGATGTGTTAAGACATGTGTGGTTTACCTGTGCTACAAAATGTGTTAAGACCAGTTTGGTTTACCCGTGCTACAAGAAATGTTAAGACCTGTGTGGTTTACCTGAGCTAGAAGATGTGTTAAGACCTGTGTGGTTTACCCGTGCTACAAGATGTGTTAAGACCTGTGTGGTTTACCTGTGCTACAAGATGTGTTAAGACCTGTGTGGTTTACCCGTGCTACAAGATGTATTAAGACCTGTGTGGTTTACCCGAGCTACAAGATGTGTTAAGACCCGTGTGGTTTACCCGTGCAACAAGATGTGTTAAGACATGTGTGGTTTACCCGTGCTACAAGATGTGTTAAGACCTGTGTGGTTTACCCGAACTACAAGATGTGTTAAGACCTTTGTGGTTTACCCGAGCTAGAAGATGTGTTAAGACCTGTGTGGTTTACCCGTGCTACAAGATGTGTTAAGACCTGTGTGGTTTACCTGAGCCACAAGATGTGTTAAGGCCTGTTTGGTTTACCTGAGCCACAAGATGTGTTAAGACCTGTGTGATTTACCCGAGCTACAAGATGTGTTAAGACCTGTGTGGTTTATTTGTGCTACAAGATGTGTTAAGACCTGTGCGGTGTACCAGAGCTACAAGATGTGTTAAGACCTGTGTGATTTACCCGTGCTACAAGATGTGTTAAGACCTGTGTGGTTTACCCGAGCTACAAGATGTGTTAAGACCTCTGTGGTTTACCTGAACCACAAGATATGTTAAGACCTGTGTGGGTTACATGACCCACAAGATGTGTTAAGACCTGTGTGGTTTACCCGTGCTACAAGATGTGTTAAGACGTGTGGTTTACCCGAGCTACAAGATCTGTTAAGACCTGTGTGGTTTACCCGTGCTACAAGATGTGTTAAGACCTTTGTGGTTTACCCGAGCTAAAAGATGTGCTAAGACCTGTGTAGTTTACCCGTGCTACAAGTCGTGTTAAGACCTGTGTGGCTTACCCGTGCCATAAGATGTGTTAAGACCTGTGTGGGTTACCCGAGCTACAAGATGTGTTAAGACCTGTGTGGTTTACCCGTGCTACAAGATATGTTAAGACCTGTGTTGTTTACCCGAGCTACAAGATGTGTTAAGACCTGTGTGGTTTACCCGAGCTACAAAATGTGTTAAGACGTGTGTGGTTTACCCGTGCTACAAGATGTGTTAAGACCTGTGTGGTTTACCCGTGCCATAAGACGTGTTAAGACCACTGTGGTTTACCCGTGTTAAAAGATGTGTTAAGACCTCTGTGGTTTACCCGTGCTACATGATATGTTAAGATCTGCGTGGTTTACCCGTGCTACAAGATGTGTTAAGACCTGTATGGTTTATTTGTGCTACAAGATGTGTTAAGACCTGTGCGGTTTACCAGAGCTACAAGATGTGTTAAGACCTGTGTGGTTTACCCGAGCTAGAAGATGTGTTAAGACCTGTGGTGTTTACCCAAGCTACAAGATGTGTTAAGACCTGTGTGATTTACCCGTGCTACAAGATGTGTTAAGACCTGTGTGGTTTACCCGAGCTAAAAGATGTGTTAAGACCTGTGTGGTTTACCCGTGCCATAAGATGTGTTAAGACCTCTGTGGTTTACCCGTGTTAAAAGATGTGTTAAGACCTGTGTGGTTTACCCGTGCTACATGATGTGTTAAGATCTGCGTGGTTTACCTGAGATACAAGATGTGTTAAGAGCTGTGTGGTTTAACCGTGCTACAAGATGTGTTAAGACCTGTATGGTTTACCCGTGCCAAAAGATGTGTTAAGACCAGTGTGGTTTACCCGTGCTACAAGATGTGTTAAGACCTGTGTGGTTTACCCGTGCCATAAGAAGCGTTAAGACCTGTGTGGTTTACCTGAGCTACAAGATGTGTTAAGACTTGTGTGGTTTACCCGAGCTACAAGATCTGTTAAGACCAGTGTGGTTTACCCGAGCTACAAGATCTGTTAAGACCTGTGTGGTTTACCCGAGCTACAAGATCTGTTAAGACCTGCGTGGTTTACCCGTGCTACAAGATGTGTTTAGACCTGTGTGGTTTACCCGAGCTTCAAGATGTGTTGAGACCTGTGTGGTTTACCTGTGCTACAAGATGTGTTAAGACCTGTGTGGTTTACCCGTGCCATAAGATGTGTTAAGACCTGTGTGGTTTACCCGAGCTACAAGATGTGTTAAGACCTGTGTGGTTTACCCGTGCTACAAGATGTGTTAAGACCTGTGTGGTTTACCCGAGCTACAAGATGTGTTAAGACCTGTGTGGTTTACCCGAGCTACAAGATGTGTTAAGACCTGCGTGGTTTACCAGTGCTACAAGATGTGTTAAGCCCTTTGTGGTTTACCCGAGCTACAAGATGTGTTAAGACCTGTGTGGTTTACTCGAGCTACAAGATATGTTAAGACCTGTGTGGTTTACCCGTGCCATAAGACGTGTTAAGACCACTGTGGTTTACCCGTGTTAAAAGATGTGTTAAGACCTCTGTGGTTTACCCGTGCTACATGATGTGTTAAGATCTGCGTGGTTTACCTGAGATACAAGATGTGTTAAGAGCTGTGTGGTTTACCCGTGCTACAAGATGTGTTAAGACCTGTATTGCTTTCCCGTGCCAAAAGATGTGTTAAGACAAGTGTGGGTTACCCGTGCTACAAGATATATTAAGACCTGTGTGGTTTATCCGTGCCATAAGACGTGTTAAGACCTCTGTGGTTTACCTGACCTACAAGATGTGTTAAGACCTGTGTGGTTTACCCGTGCTACATGATGTGTTAAGATCTGCGTGGTTTACCTGAGATACAAGATGTGTTAAGACCTGTGTGGCTTACCCGTGCTACAAGATGTGTTAAGACCTGTGTGGTTTACCCGAGCTACAAGATGTGTTAAGACCTGTGTGGTTTACCCGTGCTGCAAGATGTGTTAAGACCTGTGTGGTTTACCTTAGCTACAAGATGTGTTAAGACCTGTGTGGTTTACCCGTGCTACAAGATGTGTTAAGACCAGTGTGGTTTACCCGTGCCATAAGATGTGTTAAGACCTGTGTGATTTACCTGTGCTACAAGATGTGTTAAGACCTGTGTGGTTTACCCGTGCTACAAGATGTGTTAAGATTTGTATGGTTTACCTGAGCTGCAAGATGTGTTAAGACTTGCGTGGTTCACCCGTGTTAAAAAGATGTGTTAAGACCAGTGTGGTTTGCCCGTGCTTCAAGATGTGTTAATTCGTGTGTGGTTTACCCGTGCTACAAGATGTGTTATGACCTGTGTGGTTTACCAGAGCTACAAGATGTGTTGACCTCCGTGGTTTACCTGTGCTATAAGATGTGTTAAGAACTGTGTGGTTTACCCGAGCTACAAGATGTGTCAAAACCTGTGAGGCTTACCCGAGCAACAAGATGTGTTAAGACTACTGTGTTTTACCCGTGCTACAAGATATGTTAAGACCTATGTGGTTTACCCGCGTTAAAAGATGTGTTAAGACCTCTTTGGTTTACCCGTACTACAAAATGTATTAAGACCTGTGTTGTTTACCCGAGCTATGTGCTAAGACCTGTGTGGTTTACCCGTTGCAAAAGATGTGTTAATACCTGTGTAGTATACCCGTGCGACAACATATGCTGAGACCTGTGTGGCTTACCCGTGCTACAAGATGTGATAAGACCTATGTGGTTTACCCGTGCTACAAGATGTTTTAAGACCTGTGTAGTTTACCCGAGCTTCAAGATGTGTTGAGACCTGTGTGGTTTACCCGTGCTACAAGATGTGTTAAGACCTGGCTGGTTTACCCGTTGCACAAGATGTGTTAATTCCTGTGTAGTTTACCCGTGCTGCAAGATATGTTAAGACTTGTGTGGTTTACCAGAGCTACAAGATGTGTTAAGACTTGTGTGGTATACCCGTGCTACACGATGTGTTAAGACCTGTGTGGGTTACCCGTGCTTCAAGATGTGTTGAGACCTGTGTGGTTTACCAGTGCTACAAGATATGTTAAGACCTGTGCGATTTACCCGCGCTAAAAGATGGGTTAAGACCAGTGTGGTTTACCCGTACTACAAGATGTAAGACCTGTGCGGTTTACCCGAGCAATGTGTTAAGACCTGTGTGGTTTATCCGTTGCACAAGATGTGTTAATACCTGTGTAGTACACCCGTGCTACAAGATATGTTAAGACCTGTGTGGTTTACCCGAGCTACAAGATGTGTTAAGACCTGTGTGGTTTACCCGTGCTACAAGATGTGTTAAGACCTGTGTGGTTTACCTGAGCTACAAGATGTGTTAAGACCTGTGTGGTTTACCCGTGCTACAAGATGTGTTAAGACCTGTGTGGTTTACCCGTGCCATAAGATGTGTTAAGAACTGTCTGATTTACCTGCGCTACAAGATGTGTTAAGACCTGTGTGGTTTACCCGTGCTACAAGATGTGTTAAGATTTGTATGGTTTACCTGAGCTGCAAGATGTGTTAAGACTTGTGTGGTTTACCCGTGTTAAAAAGTTGTGTTAAGACCCGTGTGGTTTGCCCGTGTTTCAAGATGTGTTAATTCGTGTGTGGTTTACCCGTGCTACAAGATGTGTTATGACCTGTGTGGTTTACCAGAGCTACAAGATGTGTTGACCTCCGTGGTTTACCTGTGCTACAAGATGTGTTAAGAACTGTGTGGTTTACCCGAGCTACAAGATGTGTTAAGACCTGTGAGGCTTACCCGAGCTACAAGACGTGTTAAGACTACTGTGTTTTACCCGTGCTACAAGATATGTTAAGACCTATGTGGTTTACCCGCGCTAAAAGATGTGTTAAGACCTTTGTGGTTTACCCGTACTACAAGATGTATTAAGACCTGTGTTGTTTACCCGAGCTATGTGCTAAGACCTGTGTGGTTTACCCGTTGCAAAAGATGTGTTAATACCTGTGTAGTATACTCGTGCGACAACATATGCTAAGACCTGTGTGGCTTACCCGTGCTACAAGATGTGATAAGACCTGTGTGGTTTACCCGTGCTACAAGATGTGTTAAGACCTGTGTAGTTTACCCGTGCTAGAAGATGTGTTAAGACCATGTGGTTTACCCGTGCTACAAGATGTGTTAAGACCTGTCTGGTTTACCCGTTGCACAAGATGTGTTAATACCTGTGTAGTTTACCCGTGCTGCAAGATATGTTAAGACTTGTGTGGTTTACCAGAGCTACAAGATGTGTTAAGACTTGTGTGGTATACCCGTGCTACACGATGTGTTAAGACCTGTGTGGGTTACCCGTGCTTCAAGATGTGTTGAGACCTGTGTGGTTTACCAGTGCTACGAGATATGTTAAGACCTGTGCGGTTTACCCGCGCTAAAAGATGGGTTAAGACCAGTGTGGCTTACCCGTACTACAAGATGTGTTAAGACCTGTGCGCTTTACCCGAGCTATGTGTTAAGACCTGTGTGGTTTACCCGTTGCACAAGATGTGTTAATACCTGTGTAGTACACCCGTGCTACAAGATATGTTAAGACCTGTGTGGTTTACCCGAGCATATATATGTTAAAACCTCTGTGGTTTACACGTGCTAAAAGATGTGTCAAGACCTGTTTGGTTTACCAGTGCGACAAGATGTGTCAAGACCTGTGTGGTTTACCCGAGCTACAAGATGTGTTAAGACCTGTGTGGTTTACCCGTGCTACAAGATGTGTTAAGACCTGTGTGGTTTACCTGAGCTACAAGATGTGTTAAGACCTGTGTGGTTTACCCGTGCTACAAGATGTGTTAAGACCTGTGTGGTTTACCCGTGCCATAAGATGTGTTAAGAACTGTCTGATTTACCTGCGCTACAAGATGTGTTAAGACCTGTGTGGTTTACCCGTGCTACGAGATGTGTTAAGATTTGTATGGTTTACCTGAGCTGCAAGATGTGTTAAGACTTGTGTGGTTTACCCGTGTTAAAAAGTTGTGTTAAGACCCGTGTGGTTTGCCCGTGTTTCAAGATGCGTTAATTCGTGTGTGGTTTACCCGTGCTACAAGATGTGTTATGACCTGTGTGGTTTACCAGAGCTACAAGATGTGTTGACCTCCGTGGTTTACCTGTGCTACAAGATGTGTTAAGAACTGTGTGGTTTACCCGAGCTACAAGATGTGTTAAGACCTGTGAGGCTTACCCGAGCTACAAGACGTGTTAAGACTACTGTGTTTTACCCGTGCTACAAGATATGTTAAGACCTATGTGGTTTACCCGCGCTAAAAGATGTGTTAAGACCTTTGTGGTTTACCCGTACTACAAGATGTATTAAGACCTGTGTTGTTTACCCGAGCTATGTGCTAAGACCTGTGTGGTTTACCCGTTGCAAAAGATGTGTTAATACCTGTGTAGTATACTCGTGCGACAACATATGCTAAGACCTGTGTGGCTTACCCGTGCTACAAGATGTGATAAGACCTGTGTGGTTTACCCGTGCTACAAGATGTGTTAAGACCTGTGTAGTTTACCCGTGCTAGAAGATGTGTTAAGACCATGTGGTTTACCCGTGCTACAAGATGTGTTAAGACCTGTCTGGTTTACCCGTTGCACAAGATGTGTTAATACCTGTGTAGTTTACCCGTGCTGCAAGATATGTTAAGACTTGTGTGGTTTACCAGAGCTACAAGATGTGTTAAGACTTGTGTGGTATACCCGTGCTACACGATGTGTTAAGACCTGTGTGGGTTACCCGTGCTTCAAGATGTGTTGAGACCTGTGTGGTTTACCAGTGCTACGAGATATGTTAAGACCTGTGCGGTTTACCCGCGCTAAAAGATGGGTTAAGACCAGTGTGGCTTACCCGTACTACAAGATGTGTTAAGACCTGTGCGCTTTACCCGAGCTATGTGTTAAGACCTGTGTGGTTTACCCGTTGCACAAGATGTGTTAATACCTGTGTAGTACACCCGTGCTACAAGATATGTTAAGACCTGTGTGGTTTACCCGAGCATATATATGTTAAAACCTCTGTGGTTTACACGTGCTAAAAGATGTGTCAAGACCTGTTTGGTTTACCAGTGCGACAAGATGTGTCAAGACCTGTGGTTTACCCGAGCTACAAGATGTGTTAAGACCTGTGTGGTTTACCCGTGCTACAAGATGTGTTAAGACCCCTGTGGTTTACCCATGCTACAAGATGTGTTAAGACCTGTGTGGTTTACCCGTGTTACAAGATGTGTTAAGACCTGTGTGGCTTACCCGTGCTACAAGATGTGTTAAGACCTGTTTGGTTTACCCATGCTACAAGATGTGTTAAGACCTGTGTGGTTTACCCTGCTATGTGTTAAGACCTGTGTTGTTTGCCCGAGCTACAAGATGTCTTAAGACCTGTGTGGTTTACCCGAGCTACAAGATGTGTTCAGTCGTGTGGTTTACCTGAGCCGCAAGATGTGTTAAGACCTGTGTGGTTTACCCGAGCCACAAGATATGTTAAGACCTGTGTGGTTTGCCCGAGCTACAAGATGTGTTAAGACCTGTGCTACAAAAAATGTTAAAACCTGTGTGGTTTATTCGAGCTATGTTTTTTTTAAAACCTGTGTGGTGTACCCATGCTATGTGTTAAGACCTGTGTGGTTTACCCGAGCTACAAGATATGTTAAGACCTGTGTGGTTTACCCGAGCTACAGATGTGTTAAGACCAGTGTGGTTTGCCCGTGCTACAAGATGTGCTAAGACCTGTGTGGTTTACCGTGCTACATGATGTGTTAAGACCTGTGTGGTTTGCCCGTGCTACAAGATGTGTTAAAACCTGTGTGGTTTGCCCGTGCTACAAAAAAAGTTAAGACCTGTGTGGTTTATTCGAGCTATGTTTTAAAACCTGTGTGGAGTACCCGTGTTATGTGTTAAGACTTGTGTGGTTTATTCGGACTATGTTTCAAAACCTGTGTGGAGTACCCGTGTTATGTGTTAAGACCTGTGTGGTTTATCCGTGCTACAAGATGTGTTAAGACCTGTGTGGTTTACCCGAGCTACAAGATGTGTTAAGACCAGTGTGGTTTGCCCGTGCTACAAGATGTGTTAAGACCAGTGTGGTTTACCCGAGTTACAAGATGTGGAGAAAATTGTAGGTGAAGTATTTTATATATCTGGGAGTGGACTTAGCAGCGGATGGAGCCATGAAAATTGAAGTGAATCACAGGGTGTGGGAGGGGTCGAAGGTTCTGGGAGAGTTCGAAAATGTGTGGAAGTCGAGAACGTTATCTCGGAGAGCAAAAATGGGTATGTTTGAAGGAATAGTGGTTCCAACAATGTTGTATGGTTGCGAGGCCTGGGCTATGGATAGAGTTGTGCGGAGGAGGGTGGATGTGCTGGAAATGAGATGTTTGAGGACGATATGTGGTGTGAGGTGGTTTGATCGAATAAGTAATAATAGGGTAAGAGAGATGTGTGGTAATAAAAAGAGCGTGGTTGAGAGAGCAAAAGAGGGTGTTTTGAATTAGTTTAGTCACATGGAAAGTGAGGAAAGATTGACCAAGAGGATATATGTGTCAGAGGTGGAGGGAACAAGGAGAAATGGGAGACCAAATTGGAGGTGGAAAGATGGAGTGAAAAAGATTTTGAGTGATTGGGGCCTGAACATGCAGGAGGGTGAAAGGCGTGCAAGGAATAGAGTGAATTGGAACGATGTGGTATACCGGGGTCAACGTGCTGTCAATGGATTGAACAAGGGCATGTGAAGCGTCTAGGGTAAACGATGGAAAGTTTTGTGGGGCCTGGATGTGGAAAGGGAACTGTGGTTTCGGTGCATTATTACATGACAGCTAGAGACTGTGTGAACGAATGTAGCCTTTGTTGTCTTTTCCTAGCGCTACCTCGCGCACATGAGGGGGGAGGGGGTTGTTATTTCATGTGTGGTGGGGTGGCGATGGGAATGAATAAAGGCAGACAGTATGAATTATGTACAAGTGTATATATGTATATGTCTGTGTGTGTATATATACGTATACGTTGAGATGTATAGGAATGTATATTTGCGTGTGTGGACGTGTATGTATATACATATGTATGTGTACATTTGAGATGTATAGGTATGCA
>NC_092228.1:25639888-25712388 GCF_036320965.1 Panulirus ornatus
CTCCGGTGTGAGAGATGATGGGTTCCAGCCAGATCAGAGGCTCCTCTTGGGTTACAGATGATGGGTTCCATCCAGCCATGAGGTTCCTCTTGGGTTCCAGCCAGCCATGAGGCTCCTCTTGGGTTCCAGCCAGTCATGAGGCTCCTCTTGGATTCCAGCCAGTCATGAGGCTCCTCCTGGGTTCCAGCCAGTCATGAGGCTCCCCTTGGATTCCAGCCAGTCATGAGTCTCCTCTTGGGTTCCAGCCATTCATGAATCTCCTCTTGGGTCCCAGCCAGCCACGAGGCTCCCCTTGGATTCCAGCCAGTCATGAGTCTCCTCTTGGGTTCCAGCCATTCATGAGTCTCCTCTTGGGTTCCAGCCATTCATGAGGCTCCTCTTGGGTTCCAGCCATTCATGAGGCTCCTCTTGGGTTCCAGCCAGTCATGAGGCTCCTCCTGGGTTCCAGCCAGTCATGAGGCTCCCCTTGGGTTCCAGCCAGTCATGAGGCTTCCCTTTGGTTCCAGCCAGTCATGAGGTTCCTCTAGGGTTCCAGCCAGTCATGAGGCTCCTCTTGGGTTCCAGCCAGTCATGAGGCTCCTCTTCGGTTCCAGCCAGCCATGAGGCTCCTCTTGGGTTCCAACCAGTCATGAGGCTCCTCCTGGGTTCCAGCGAGGTGTGAGGCTCCTCCTCCTGGGTTCCAGCGAGGTGTGAGTCTCCTGTATAATGTTATCATGCTGCCTGACATCGTGTAAGACACATCATAACCAGGTCTGATGTGGTTGTGTGTGTCACCTGCTGGGTTGTGACCAAGAATAATGTGATATTGTAGACACTGTGGGGTTATACACAACACACATGATGTATTGTGGACACTGTGGGGTTATACACAACACAAATGATGTATTGGGGACACTGTGGGGTTATACACAACACACATGATGTATTGTGAACACTGTGGGGTTATACACAACACACATGATGTATTGGGGACACTGTGGGGTTATACATAACACACATGATGTATTGTGGACACTGTGGGGTTATACATAACACACATGATGTATTGTGGACACTGTGGGGTTATACACAACACACATGATGTATTAGGGACACTGTGGGGTTATACACAACACACATGATGTATTGTGGACACTGTGGGGTTATACACAACACGCATGATGTATTGTGGACACTGTGGGGTTATACACAACACACATGATGTATTGTGGACACTGTGGGGTTATACATAACACACATGATGTATTGTGGACACTGTGGGGTTATACATAACACACATGATGTATTGTGGACACTGTGGGGTTATACACAACACACATGATGTATTGTGGACACTGTGGGGTTATACACACACACATGATGTATTGTGGACACTGTGGGGTTATACATAACACACATGATGTTTTGTGGACACTGTGGGGTTATACACAACACACATGATGTATTGTGAACACTGTGGGGTTATACATAACACACATGACGTATTGTGGACACCGTGGGGTTATACATAACACACATGATATATTGTGGACACTCTGAGGTTATACATAACACACATGATGTATTGTGGACACTGTGGGGTTATACATAACACACATGATGTATTGGGGACACTGTGGGGTTATACATAACACACATGATGTATTGTGGACACTGTGGGGTTATACATAACACACATGATGTATTGTGGACACTGTGGGGTTATACATAACACACATGATGTATTGTGGACACGGTGGGGTTATACATAACACACATGATGTATTGTGGACACTGTGGAGTTATACACAACATACATGATGTATTGTGGACACTGTGGGGTTATACACAACACACATGATGTATTGTGGACATTGTGGGGTTATACATAACACACATGATGTATTGTGGACACTGTGGGGTTATACATAACACACATGATGTATTGTGGACACTGTGGGGTTATACACAACACACATGATGTATTGTGGACACTGTGGGGTTATACACAACACACATGATGTATTGTGGACACTGTGGGGTTATACACAACACACATGATGTATTGTGGACACTGTGGGGTTATACATAACACACATGATGTATTGTGGACACTGTGGGGTTATACACAACACACATGATGTATTGTGGACACTGTGGGGTTATAAACAACACACATGATGTATTGTGGACACGGTGGGGTTATACATAACACACATAATGTATTGTGGACACTGTGGGGTTATACACAACACACATGATGTATTGTGGACACTGTGGGGTTATACACAACACACATGATGTATTGTGGACACTGTGGGGTTATACATAACACACATGATGTATTGTGGACACTGTGGGGTTATACATAACACACATGATGTATTGTGGACACTGTGGGGTTATACATAACATACATGATGTATTGTGAACACTGTGGGGTTATACATAACACACATGATGTATTGTGGACACTGTGGGGTTATACACAACACACATGATGTATTGTGAACACTGTGGAGTTATACATAACACACATGATGTATTGTGAACACTGTGGGGTTATACATAATACACATGATGTATTATGGACACTGTGGGGTCATACACAACACACATGGTGTATTGTAGACACTGTGGGGTTATACATAACACACATGATGTATTGTGGACACTGTGGGGTCATACACAACACACATGGTGTATTGTAGACACTGTAGGGTTATACACAACACACATGATGTATTGGGGACACTGTTGGGTTATACATAACACACATGATGTATTGTGAACACTGTGGGGTTATACATAACACACATGATGTATTGTGGACACTGTGGGGTTATACATAACACACATGATGTATTGATGTATTATGGATTATACATAACACACTGTGGGGTTATACATAACACACATGATGTATTGTGGACACTGTGGGGTCATACACAACACACATGGTGTATTGTAGACACTGTGGGGTTATACACAACACACATGATGTATTGGGGACACTGTTGGGTTATACATAACACACATGATGTATTGTGAACACTGTGGGGTCATACACAACACACATGGTGTATTGTAGACACTGTGGGGTTATACATTAACACACATGATGTATTGTGGACACTGTGGGGTAATACATAACACACATGATGTATTAACCTCTCTATACTTGATTCCTCTTACTGCCACATATGTATACTTCTATATTGCTATCACGATGATCAAGATCTCTGTTTGTATCTTTGCACAATAATAATGTTGAATTGAATAAACAAATTATTCGTAGTTCAGAAGAGAAAACTTGATCACCAGTTTACGTGGAACAATGATTATCATTCGTTTGGTTAACGAGGGAGGGAGTAGGGAGGGAGGGAGGAGGGAGGGAGGGAGGGAGGAGGGAGGGAGGGAGGGAAGGAGGGAGGGAGGAGGGAGGGAGGGAGGGAGGGAGGAGGAAGGGAGGGAGGGAGGAGGGAGGGAGGGAGGAGGGAGGGAGGGGGAAGGGAGGAGGGAGGGAGGAGGGAGAGAGGAGGAAGGGAGGAGGGAGGGAGGAGGGAGGGAGGGAGGGAGGGAGGGAGGAGGGAAGGAGGAGGGAGGTAGGGAGAAGATATCATGTGATGACAGAAGGAAACAATGTGTCGAGAGCGACGGTTGTAGGAGAAGGTTGTAAGTGTTGTAGCCACAACCATCTCCAGTAACATCAAGCGGACCCGAGCTGGTCCACCATGAAGCCCTCCAACACGAGGCCACTGTGGCCCCTGAGGGAGGGAGGGAAGTGCTATGTTGACGAGTAGCAGGGGATAGCAGGGGACACCTTACCTTCCCCTGCTACACTGACACACCACACACCTTACCTTCCCCTGCTACACTGACACACCACACACCTTACCTTCCCCTGCTACACTGACACACCACACACCTTACCTTCCCCTGCTACACTGACACACCACACACCTTACCTTCCCCTGCTACACTGACACACCACACACCTTACCGTCCCCTGCTACACTGACACACCACACACCTTACCTTCCCCTGCTACACTGACACACCACACACCTTACCGTCCCCTGCTACACTGACACACCACACACCTTACCTTCCCCTGCTACACTGACACACCACACACCTTACCATCCCCTGCTACACTGACACACCACACACCTTACCGTCCCCTGCTACACTGACACACCACACACCTTACCTTCCCCTGCTACACTGACACACCACACACCTTACCGTCCCCTGCTACACTGACACACCACACACCTTACCGTCCCCTGCTACACTGACACACCACACACCTTACCTTCCCCTGCTACACTGACACACCACACACCTTACCTTCCCCTGCTACACTGACACACCACACACCTTACCGTCCCCTGCTACACTGACACACCACACACCTTACCTTCCCCTGCTACACTGACACACCACACACCTTACCATCCCCTGCTACACTGACACACCACACACCTTACCGTCCCCTGCTACACTGACACACCACACACCTTACCGTCCCCTGCTACACTGACACACCACACACCTTACCTTCCCCTGCTACACTGACACACCACACACCTTACCTTCCCCTGCTACACTGACACACCACACTCCTTAC
Organism: Panulirus ornatus; assembly: GCF_036320965.1. Classification (NCBI taxonomy): domain Eukaryota; kingdom Metazoa; phylum Arthropoda; class Malacostraca; order Decapoda; family Palinuridae; genus Panulirus; species Panulirus ornatus. Next base: position 25,644,501 of record NC_092228.1, read on the forward strand.
CTTCCCCTGTTACACTGACACACCACACACCTTACCTTCCCCTGCTACACTGACACACCACACACCTTACCTTCCCCTGCTACACTGACACACCACACACCTTACCTTCCCCTGCTACACTGACACACCACACACCTTACATTCCCCTGTTACACTGACACACCAAACACCTTACCTTCCCCTGCTACACTGACACACCACACTCCTTACCTTCCCCTGCTACACTGACACACCACACACCTTACCGTCCCCTGCTACACTGACACACCACACTCCTTACCGTCCCCTGCTACACTGACACACCACACACCTTACCTTCCCCTGCTACACTGACACACCACACACCTTACCATCCCCTGCTACACTGACACACCACACACCTTACCTTCTCCTGCTACACTGACACACCACACACCTTACCTTCCCCTGCTACATTGACACACCACACACCTTACCTTCCCCTGCTACACTGACACACCACACACCTTACCTTCTCCTGCTACACTGACACACCACACACCTTACCTTCCCCTGCTACACTGACACACCACACACCTTACCGTCCCCTGCTACACTGACACACCACACACCTTACCGTCCCCTGCTACACTGACACACCACACACCTTACCGTCCCCTGCTACACTGACACACCACACAACACAACACAGTGTAGTGTAGCGCTACATCACTCAGTGTGGACACAGTGGTCGTAGTGGCTACGGGGGTCAGACAATGGCAACCCACATAACCTGGGTCACTACGCTGCCATAACCTAACCTAACCTAACCCTTACCTACAACATGAAACACACAGCTTCATAACAATATATATAAATATATATATATATATATATATATATGTATATATATATATATATATATATATATATATATATATATATATATATATATATATATATATATATATATATATATATATATATATATATATTTATATATATATATATAAATATATATATATATATATATATATATATATATATATATATATATATATATATATATATATATATATATATATATATATATATATATATATATATATATATATATATATATATATATATATGCATATATATATATATATATATATATATATATATATAAATGCTCAAACACGCACATATACATATGCATATCAACCTATACACATGTAAATACATACACATACACATACACAGATATATACATATATACACATGTACATATTCATACTTGCTTGCCTTCATCCATTCTCGGTGCTACCTCACCCCTCAGTAAACTGCATCACTACTACCTGCTTCAGCGAGCTAACCAGACAGGAAAAGACAACAAAGGCCTCATTCGTTCACACTCAGGCTCTAGCTGCCATGTGTAATGCACCGAAACCACAGTTCCCTTTCCACATCCAGGCCCCACAAAACTTTCCATGGTTTACCCCAGACGCTTCACATGCCCTGGCTCAATCCATTGACAGCACGTCGACCCCGATATACCACATCGTTCCAATTCACTCTATTCCTTGCACGCCTTTCACCCTCCTGTATGTTCAGGCCCCGATAGCTCAAAATCTTTTTCACTCCATCTTTCCGCCTCCAATTTGGTCTCCCACTTCTCGTTCCCTCCACTTCTGACACATATATCCTCTTGGTCAATCTTTCCTCACTCATTCTCTCTATGTGTCCAAACCATTTCAACACATCCTCTTCTGCTCTTTCAACCACATTCATTTTATTACCACACATCTCTCCTACCCTTTCATTACTTACGCGATCAAACCACCTCACACCACATATTGTCCTCAAACATCTCATTTCCAACGCATCCACCTTCCTCCGCACAACTCTATCTATAGCCCACGCCTCGCAACCATATAACATTGTTGGAACCACTATTCCTTCAAACATACCCATTTTTGCTTTCCAAGATAATTTTCTCTCCTTCCACATATTCTTCATCGCTCCCAGAACCTTCGCCTCCTCCCCTAGCTTGCGATTCACTTCCGCTTCCATGGTTCCATCCGCTGCTAAACTCACTCCCAGATATCTAAAACACTTCACTTCCTCCAGTTTTCTCCATTCAAACTTATATCCCAACTAACTTGTCCCTCAACCCTGCTGAATCTAATAACCTTGCTCCTATTCACATTTACTCTCAGCTTTCTTCTTTCACACACTTTACCAAACTCAGTCACCAACTTCTGCAGTTTCTCACACGAATCAGCCACCAGCGCTGTATCATCGGCGAACAACAACTGACTCCCTTCCCAAGCTCTCTCATCCATGACAGACTGCATACTTGCCTCTCTCTCCAAAACCCCATCCATAAGGTATCAAACAACTATGGAGATATCACACACCCCTGCCGCAAACCAGCCTTCACTGGGAACCAATTACTTTCCTCTCTTCCTACACGTACACATGCCTTACATCCTCTATAAAAACCTTTCACTGCTTCCAACAACTTTCCTCCCACACCATATATTCTTAATACCTTTCACAAAGCATCTATATCAACTCTAGCATATGCCTTCACCAGATTCATAAATGCTACATACAAATCCATTTGTTTATCTAAGTATTTCTCATATACATTCTTCAAAGCAAACACCTGATCCACACGTCCTCTACCACTTCTTAAACCACACTGCTCTTCCCCAGTCTGATGCTCTGTATATGCCTTCACCCTCTCAATCAATACCCTCCCATATGATTTCCCAGGAATACTCAACAAACTTATACCTCTGTAATTTGAGCACTCACTTTTATCCCCTTTGCCTTTGTACAATAGCACTATGCAGGCATTCCGCCAATCATCAGGCACTTCACCATGATCCATACATAGAATGAATATCTTTACCAACCAGTCAACAACACAGTCAAATCCTTTCTTAATAAAATCATCTGCAATACCAGCCACTCCTGCCGCCTTGCCGCATTCCATTTTACGTAAGACTTTCACCACCTCTTCTCTTTTCATCGAGCCCCTCTCCATGACTCTCTCACTTCGCATACCACCACGACCAAAAAACACTATATCTGCCACTCTATCATGAAACTCATTCAAAAAAAAACTTCAAAATACTCACTCCATCTCGTCCCCACTTCATCGTATCTGTTATCACTTCATCTTTTGCTCCCTTCACCGATGTTCCCACTTGTTCTCTTGTCTTCTTCAATTTCTACCAAAACATCTTTTTATCTCCCTAAAGTTTAATGATATTCTCTCATCCTAACTCTTGTGTATATCTCTCTTTTTAAACCAGGTCATTCCAATCACCAGTCTTCTTTTTAGCACACAGCTACACAAGCTGTTCACCATTTCTATTCACAACAATGAATACCCCATGTCCTCCAGTTATACCCTCAGCTGCCACATTACTCATCTTACCTACTAGAAAGAATTCTGTCTCTGTATCTCCTCAAGTTGTCCCTATTATACACTCAGATGTCACCTGCTTGCCCTCAGTCAAGCCTGCCGCCAGACCCACGTCGTCTGTCAAGAAGAGATGGTTCACTTTCCCTGACCGTAATAAAGCTGTACATCTGATCATCTTTCCAAGAGCCTTGCAGCCTCCTCCATTGCCAATCATCCACACAAAGATTAGGAAGATATCACAACGTTAAGTGAACACGCCATTACGTGGAACTACCTATCTTCCTTCCCTGCCTTCCGCACGAAGTCCTTATTATGCCAGTAGAGAGCCGCCGTCAACAATCTCCAGGCTCATAAATGCGTATAAATCCCTGTTTCCCAAAGTATTTTTCACCACATACTCGCCACACAAAAGCCTCGTCCACACATTCTTTACCACAGCCGAAGCCACATTGTTCTTCCGTAAGTCTGCTGCTGTGTGTATACCACCACCACATTGCTACACCTCTCACCAGGTATACCCAACACCTTCTACATATGTAACGCCATAATCATGTTTATCCTCCACACCAGTACATTATAATGCTACACAGGCGCTCATCAGACACTTGACCTTGGGTCATACATTCTGCCAGGCCTCAGACACCTGAGCATGGGTTATACATTCTGCAAGGCCCCAGACACCTGAGCATGGGTCATACATTCTGCCAGGTCCCAGACACCTGAGCATGGGTCATACATTCTGCCAGGTCCCAGACACCTGAGCATGGGTCATACATTCTGCCAGGTCCCAGGCACCTGAGCATGGGTCATACATTCTGCCAGGCCTCAGACACCTGAGCATGGGTCATACATTCTACCGATACTCAGGTAACTCATCCCAAGTCATACATACATTGACAAGCTTTACTCATATATCAATATCACTGTCATCCTCTATCATGAGAAACTGAACTGCAATCTCATCCACTCCTGCCGCTATGTCACACTTCATCTTACGCAAGTCTTACACCACTTCCTTTCTTTTCACCAAGGCAAACACAGTAACTCTCTCTCTGATCATACTACCTTCTCCCAGACACTCCAGGTCTGCAGCACTTTCCTCCAACAAACTCAACAGTGCCTCAAGATACACATTCTATATGTTTTTCGTCTCTGTTTTTTCTGTCACCATCTCCACATCTCATCTGAGGCTTCCATTTCTTCTCTCTACAATGCTCAAATACTTTCCAAACTTTTCCTTATTTTCCCTGAACTTCGCTGATGCATATTGACTCCAATACACATTGATCCTTTCTTACAGCTTCTGCTTCTTCCTCTTCACCTCTTGTCGCTTTCTCTTGTACACTTCCCAGTAACTCACTCAAGATCCTTCTTTGTAAATACCCGTCTTACGTCTTTTCTTTCATTTTCGCGAACGAATCATCTTCCAGATCTGACTTCTAACTCTTGCTCGGTACGACCACAGCCAATCTTCCACGTAGCACACATCTCACCCGCTCATCCACTGCCCATATTCCATTTACTCTCTCCTTTTGCCATTATTGACTCAATCTCTCTTCATAGCTTTGCATACACATTTATTTTTCCCACTCACTCAACTTCACCATCTTCACTTCATCCAAGTTATATCTTCTCTCAGAGTCTTTACAAACTTTTCCCACTCACACCAATGAGAACATGAGCAGTCATGTACATCCAGTCACCATATTGACCCACATCTGTGAGTTCATGCGTGATCCAGTGATGCACAGACGCCCTCACGAACGTATACATTACACACGTACACCAGGTAACCAACAGTTGTTCCTCAACCCAAACTCGTCTTCGTCAGTTTGACTGGACCTGCACACAACCAAGTTCCTCAACCATGTTCGCTCTTTCCACATCATGACCCCGTGTGCTGCACTCATCCATCATCTGTCCTCCATAGTGTAGTACAATTGTAGAGATAACCACTAACCTCTCCCATACAGAGGCCTCTCTCTCTCTCTCTCTCTCTCTCTCTCTCTCTCTCTCTCTCTCTCTCTCTCTCTCTCTCTCTCTCTCTCTCTCGCTACGTGTGGCATGAGAAGCGTGGGAGGTGGGCAGATTAGAAAGGGTAGTGAGTGGTGGGATGAAGAAGTAAGATTACAGTGAAAGAGAAGAGAGGGCCATTTGGACGATACTTACAATGATGGAGTGCAAATGACTGGGAGATGTATAAAAGAAAACGGCAGAACATCAAGAGAAAAGTGCAAGGGTAGAAAAAAGAGGGCAAATGAGAGTTGGGGTGAGAGAATATCATTAAATTTTATGGAGAATAAAAAGATGTTTTGGAAGGAGGTAAATAAAGTGCGTAAGACAAGGGAGCAAATGGGAACATCAGTGAAGGGGGCTAATGGGAAGGTGATAACAAGTAGTGGTGATGTGAGAGAGAGAGAGAGAGAGAGAGAGAGAGAGAGAGAGAGAGAGAGAGAGAGAGAGAGAGAGAGAGAGAGAGAGAGAGAGAGAGAGAGAGAGAGAGAGAGAGAGAGAGAGAGAGAGAGAGAGAGATTTCCAGACACATACAGCACATCTGTCAGTCCTCCACGAGCCATGCTGGACGGGAACGTCTTAACCCCCCCCCCCACCCCCCAGCCGTAACCCTTACATTAAAGGTTATGAGTCAAGGGTTGGGCTTAGGGGGAGGGGGGCCCATCTCCCCCGCTTAACACTGGCAGGCGTCTCGGGAGAGATAGAGATAGAGACACATGATGGGGAGAACCTAAGATAGAGACATTTGATGGGGAGAGGTAAAGACAGAGACACATGATGGGGAGAAGCTAAGATAGAGACATATATGATGGGGAGAAGCTAAGATAAAGACATTTGATGGGGAGAGGTAAAGACAGAGACAGAGGATGGGGAGAAGCTAAGATAGAGACATATATGATGGGGAGAAGCTAAGATAGAGACATATATGATGGGGAGAAGCTAAGATAGAGACATATATGATGGGGAGAAGCTAAGATAGAGACATATATGATGGGGAGAAGCTAAGATAGACATATGTGATGGGGAGAAGCTAAGATAGAGACATATATGATGGGGAGAAACTAAGATAGAGATATATATGATGGGGAGAAGCTAAGATAGAGACATATATGATGGGGAGAAGCTAAGATAGAGACATATATGATGGGGAGAAGCTACGATAGAGACATATATGATGGGGAGAAGCTAAGATAGAGACATATATGATGGGGAGAAGCTAAGATAGAGACATATATGATGGGGAGAAAGCTAAGATAGAGACATATATGATGGGGAGAAGCTAAGATAGAGACATATATGATGGGGAGAAGCTAAGATAGAGACATATATGATGGGGAGAAGCTACGATAGAGACATATATGATGGGGAGAAGCTAAGATAGAGACATATATGATGGGGAGAAGCTAAGATAGAGACATATATGATGGGGAGAAGCTAAGATAGAGACATATATGATGGGGAGAAGCTAAGATAGAGACACATGATGGGGAGAAGCTAAGATAGAGACATATATGATGGGGAGAAGCTAAGATAGAGACATATATGATGGGGGAAGCTAAGATAGAGACATATATGATGGGGAGAAGCTAAGATAGAGACATATATGATGGGGAGAAGCTAAGATAGAGACATATATGATGGGGAGAAGCTAAGAGAGAGACACATGATGGGGAGAAGCTAAGATAGAGACATATATGATGGGGAGAAGCTAAGATAGAGACATATATGATGGGGAGAAGCTAAGATAGAGACATATATGATGGGGAGAAGCTAAGATAGAGACATATATGATGGGGAGAAGCTAAGATAGAGACATATATGATGGGGAGAAGCTAAGATAGAGACATATATGATGGGGAGAAGCTAAGATACATATATGATGGGGAGAAGCTAAGAGAGAGACACATGATGGGGAGAAGCTAAGATAGAGACATATATGATGGGGAGAAGCTAAGAGAGAGACACATGATGGGGAGAAGCTAAGATAGAGACATATATGATGGGGAGAAGCTAAGATAGAGACACATGATGGGGAGAAGCTAAGATAGAGACATATATGATGGGGAGAAGCTAAGATAGAGACACATGATGGGGAGAAGCTAAGATAGAGACATATATGATGGGGAGAAGCTAAGAGAGAGACACATGATGGGGAGAAGCTAAGATAGAGACATATATGATGGGGAGAAGCTAAGATAGAGACATATATGATGGGGAGAAGCTAAGATAGAGACATATATGATGGGGAGAAGCTAAGATAGAGACACATGATGGGGAGAAGCTAAGATAGAGACATATATGATGGGGAGAAGCTAAGATAGAGACACATGATGGGGAGAGGTAAAGACAGAGACACATGATGGGGAGAGGTAGACACAGACGATATATATATACATATATATATATATGTATATATATATATACATATATATACATACAGGAGTTGTGGGAGTATGTGATAGAATGTAAGAAAGTAAATTCTCGATTAATATGGGTGAAATTGAAAGTTGATGGAGAGAGATGGGTGATTATTGGTGCATATGCACCTGGGCATGAGAAGAAAGATCATGAGAGGCAAGTGTTTTGGGAGCAGCTAAATGAGTGTGTTAGCGGTTTTGATGCACGAGACCGGGTTATAGTGATGGGTGATTTGAATGCAAAGGTGAGTAATGGGGCAGTTGAGGGAATAATTGGTATGCATGGGGTGTTCAGTGTTGTAAATGGAAATGGTGAAGAGCTTGTAGATTTATGTGCTGAAAAAGGACTGATGATTGGGAATACCTGGTTTAAAAAGCGAGATATACATAAGTATACTTATGTAAGTAGGAGAGATGGCCAGAGAGCGTTATTGGATTACGTGTTAATTGACAGGCGTGCGAAAGAGAGACTTTTGGATGTCAATGTGCTGAGAGGTGCAACTGGAGGGATGTCTGATCATTATCTTGTGGAGGCTAAGGTGAAGATTAGTATGGGTTTTCAGAAAAGAAGAGTGAATGTTGGGGTGAAGAAGGTGCTGAGAGTAAGTGAGCTTGGGAAGGAGACCTGTGTGAAGAAGTATCAGGAGAGACTGTGTACACAATGGAAAAAGGTGAGAACAATGGAAGTAAGGGGAGTGGGGGAGGAATGGGATGTATTTAGGGAATCAGTGATGGATTGCGCAAAAGATGCTTGTGGCATGAGAAGAGTGGGAGGTGGGCTGTTTAGAAAGGGTAGTGAGTGGTGGGATGAAGAAGTAAGAGTATTAGTGAAAGAGAAGAGAGAGGCATTTGGACGATTTTTGCAGGGAAAAAATGCAATTGAGTGGGAGAAGTATAAAAGAAAGAGACAGGAGGTCAAGAGAAAGGTGCAAGAGGTGAAAAAAAGGGCAAATGAGAGTTGGGGTGAGAGACTATCAGTAAATTTTAGGGAGAATAAAAAGATGTTCTGGAAGGAGGTAAATAGGGTGCGTAAGACAAGGGAGCAAATGGGAACTTCAGTGAAGGGCGTAAATGGGGAGGTGATAACAAGTAGTGGTGATGTGAGAAGGAGATGGAATAAGTATTTTGAAGGTTTGTTGAATGTGTCTGATGACAGAGTGGCAGATATAGGGTGTTTGGGTCGAGGTGGTGTGCAAAGTGAGAGGGTTAGGGAAAATGATTTGGTAAACAGAGAAGAGGTAGTAAAAGCTTTGCGGAAGATGAAAGCCGGCAAGGCAGCAGGTTTGGATGGTATTGCAGTGGAATTTATAAAAAAAGGGGGTGATTGTATTGTTGACTGGTTGGTAAGGTTATTTAATGTATGTATGACTCATGGTGAGGTGCCTGAGGATTGGCGGAATGCGTGCATAGTGCCATTGTACAAAGGCAAAGGGGATAAGAGTGAGTGCTCAAATTACAGAGGTATAAGTTTGTTGAGTATTCCTGGTAAATTATATGGGAGGGTATTGATTGAGAGGGTAAAGGCATGTACAGAGCATCAGATTGGGGAAGAGCAGTGTGGTTTCAGAAGTGGTAGAGGATGTGTGGATCAGGTGTTTGCTTTGAAGAATGTATGTGAGAAATACTTAGAAAAGCAAATGGATTTGTATATAGCATTTATGGATCTGGAGAAGGCATATGATAGAGTTGATAGAGATGCTCTGTGGAAGGTATTAAGAATATATGGTGTGGGAGGCAAGTTGTTAGAAGCAGTGAAAAGTTTTTATCGAGGATGTAAGGCATGTGTACGTGTAGGAAGAGAGGAAAGTGATTGGTTCTCAGTGAATGTAGGTTTGCGGCAGGGGTGTGTGATGTCTCCATGGTTGTTTAATTTGTTTATGGATGGGGTTGTTAGGGAGGTAAATGCAAGAGTCTTGGAAAGAGGGGCAAGTATGAAGTCTGTTGGGGATGAGAGAGCTTGGGAAGTGAGTCAGTTGTTGTTCGCTGATGATACAGCGCTGGTGGCGGATTCATGTGAGAAACTGCAGAAGCTGGTGACGGAGTTTGGTAAAGTGTGTGGAAGAAGAAAGTTAAGAGTAAATGTGAATAAGAGCAAGGTTATTAGGTACAGTAGGGTTGAGGGTCAAGTCAATTGGGAGGTGAGTTTGAATGGAGAAAAACTGGAGGAAGTGAAGTGTTTTAGATATCTGGGAGTGGATCTGTCAGCGGATGGAACCATGGAAGCGGAAGTGGATCATAGGGTGGGGGAGGGGGCGAAAATTTTGGGAGCCTTGAAAAATGTGTGGAAGTCGAGAACATTATCCCGGAAAGCAAAAATGGGTATGTTTGAAGGAATAGTAGTTCCAACAATGTTGTATGGTTGCGAGGCGTGGGCTATGGATAGAGTTGTGCGCAGGAGGATGGATGTGCTGGAAATGAGATGTTTGAGGACAATGTGTGGTGTGAGGTGGTTTGATCGAGTAAGTAACGTAAGGGTAAGAGAGATGTGTGGAAATAAAAAGAGCGTGGTTGAGAGAGCAGAAGAGGGTGTTTGAAATGGTTTGGGCACATGGAGAGAATGAGTGAGGAAAGATTGACCAAGAGGATATATGTGTCGGAGGTGGAGGGAACGAGGAGAAGAGGGAGACCAAATTGGAGGTGGAAAGATGGAGTGAAAAGGATTTTGTGTGATCGGGGCCTGAACATGCAGGAGGGTGAAAGGAGGGCAAGGAATAGAGTGAATTGGAGCGATGTGGTATACAGGGGCTGACGTGCTGTCAGTGGATTGAATCAAGGCATGTGAAGCGTCCGGGGTAAACCATGGAAAGCTGTGTAGGTATGTATATTTCCGTGTGTGGACGTGTGTATGTACATGTGTATGGGGGGGGTTGGGCCATTTCTTTCGTCTGTTTCCTTGCGCTACCTCGCAAACGCGGGAGACAGCGACAAAGTATAAAAAAAAAAAAAAAAAAAAAAAAAAAAAAAAAAAAAAATATATATATATATATATATATATATATATATATATATATATATATATATATATATATATATATATATATATATATATATATATATATATATATATATTTCTACTATTCGCTATTTCCCGCATTAGCGAGGTAGCGTTAAGAACAGAGGACTGAGCCTTTGAGGGAACATCCTCACTTGGCCCCCTTCTCTGTTTTCTTTTGGAAAATGAAAAACGAGAGGGGAGGATTTCCAGCCCCCCGCTCCCTCCCCTTTTAGTCGCCTCCTACGACACGCAGGGAATACGTGGGAACTATTCTTAATCCCCTATCCCCGTACACATGAGGGGTGAGGGGGATGGTATTCCATGTGTGGCGAGGTGGCGATTGGAATGAATAAAGGCAGACAGTGTGAATTGTGTTCTTGGGTATATATGTATATGTCTGCGTGTGTATATATATGTGTACATTGAGATGTATAGGTATGTATATTTGCGTGTGTGGACGTGTGTGTGTGTGTGTGTGTGAGTGTGTATGTGTGTGTGTATGTGTGTGTGTATGTGTGTGTGTGTGTGTGTGTGTGTGTGTGTGTGTGTGTGTGTGTGTGTGTAGGAAGATCTTACTATTCATATACACGTCTGTGTTGTACCATTTTTATATATGTTTTTTGTGTTCAGTTGTGTGACGATGTTTTTGTGTGATATCCTCGCACCAACTCACCTGCTGGCTATCATCACCTGGTTTTATGGTCTCAAAACATAAATATTTTTCCTCTATGATATGTATTGCTCTATTATATATATATATGTATATATATATATATATATATATATATATATATATATATATATATATATATATATATATATGTATATATATATATATATATATATATATATATATATATATATATATATATATATATATATATATATATATACATATATATTACTCTATTCCTCTATTATATTTCCTCATGTTTTATTCACTGGATTTTTAGCGTACATAATTCAGTAGAGGAAACAATGCCACATAAATGTTGTATTGTTGTACAGGGAAGAGTTCTGTATTGCTTTTCATTATTCACCAAATACTTACAACTGATGTGGGTTATTCACAACCACAATTTTCATAACCCAGTGAGGACGTACAGGAGCAGCCTATGGTGTCAACTGTCTGACTCAAATATGTAAAGATATATTTGAGTTTGTCACTCTATTATCGCCTACCACACTCACGAGAACAAATAAATTTCTATTAAAAGAACAAAAAAATTATCTGAATTGCCATTATTCTTCACCTTTACTACACAATAACACTACACTAAAACTCAAATGATATATATATATATATATATATATATATATATATATATATATATATATATATATATATATATATATGTATATTATTATTTATATTTATTATACTTTGTCGCTGTTTCCCGCGTTTGCGAGGTAGCGCAAGGAAACAGACGAAAGAAATGGCCCAACCCCCCCCCCCATACACATGTATATACATACGTCCACACATGCAAATATACATACCTACACAGCTTTCCATGGTTTACCCCACACGCTTCACATGCCCTGATTCAATCCACTGACAGCACGTCAACCCCGGTATACCACATCGCTCCAATTCACTCTATTCCTTGCCCTCCTTTCACCCTCCTGCATGTTCAGGCCCCGATCACACAAAATCTTTTTCACTCCATCTTTCCACCTCCAATTTGGTCTCCCTCTTCTCCTCGTTCCCTCCACCTCCGACACATATATCCTCTTGGTCAATCTTTCCTCACTCATTCTCTCCATGTGCCCAAACCACTTCAAAACACCCTCTTCTGCTCTCTCAACCACGCTCTTTTTATTTCCACACATCTCTCTTACCCTTACGTTACTCACTCGATCAAACCACCTCACACCACACATTGTCCTCAAACATCTCATTTCCAGCACATCCATCCTCCTGCGCACAACTCTATCCATAGCCCACGCCTCGCAACCATACAACATTGTTGGAACCACTATTCCTTCAAACATACCCATTTTTGCTTTCCGAGATAATGTTCTCGACTTCCACACATTCTTCAAGGCCCCCAGAATTTTTGCCCCCTCCCCCACCCTATGATCCACTTCCGCTTCCATGGTTCCATCCGCTGCCAGATATACTCCCAGATATCTAAAACACTTCACTTCCTCCAGTTTTTCTCCATTCAAACTCACCTCCCAATTGACTTGACCCTCAACCCTACTGTACCTAATAACATTGCTCTTATTCACATTTACTCTTAACTTTCTTCTTCCACACACTTTACCAAACTCAATCACCAGCTTCTGCAGTTTCTCACATGAATCAGCCACCAGCGCTGTATCATCAGCGAACAACAACTGACTCACTTCCCAAGCTCTCTCATCCCCAACAGACTTCATACTTGCCCCTCTTTCCAAAACTCTTGCATTTACCTCCCTAACAACCCCATCTATAAACAAATTAAACAACCATGGAGACATCACACACCCCTGCCGCAAACCTACATTCACTGAGAACCAATCACTTTCCTCTCTTCCTACACGTACACATGCCTTACATCCTCGATAAAAACTTTTCACTGCTTCTAACAACTTTCCTCCCACACCATATATTCTTAATACCTTCCACAGAGCATCTCTATCAACTCTATCATATGCCTTCTCCAGATCTATAAATGCTACATACAAATCCATTTGCTTTTCTAAGTATTTCTCACATGCATTCTTCAAAGCAAACACTTGATCCACACATCCTCTACCACTTCTGAAACCACACTGCTCTTCCCCGATCTGATGCTCTGTACATGCCTTCACCCTCTCAATCAATACCCTCCCATATAATTTACCAGGAATACTCAACAAACTTATACCTCTGTAATTTGAGCACTCACTCTTATCCCCTTTGCCTATGTACAATGGCACTATGCACGCATTCCGCCAATCCTCAGGCACCTCACCATGAGTCATACATACATTAAATAACCTTACCAACCAGTCAACAATACAGTCACCCCCTTTTTTAATAAATTCCACTGCAATACCATCCAAACCTGCTGCCTTGCCGGCTTTCATCTTCCGCAAAGCTTTCACTAACTCTTCTCTGTTTACCAAATCATTTTCCCTAACCCTCTCACTTTGCACACCACCTCGACCAAAACACCCTATATCTGCCACTCTATCATCAAACACATTCAACAAACCTTCAAAATACTCACTCCATCTCCTTCTCACATCACCACTACTTGTTATCACCTCCCCATTTGCGCCCTTCACTGAAGTTCCCATTTGCTCCCTTGTCTTACGCACTTTATTTACCTCCTTCCAGAACATCTTTTTATTTTCCCTAAAATTTAATGATACTCTCTCACCCCAACTCTCATTTGCCCTTTTTTTCACCTCTTGCACCTTTCTCTTGAACTCCTGTCTCTTTCTGTTATACATCTCCCACTCAATTGCATTTTTTCCCTGCAAAAATCGTCCAAATGCCTCTCTCTTCTCTTTCACTAATACTCTTACTTCTTCATCCCACCACTCACTACCCTTTCTAATCAACCCACCTCCCACTCTTCTCATGCCACAAGCATCTTGGCATGAGAAGAGTGGGAGGTGGGTTGATATATATATATATATATATATATATATATATATATATATATATATATATATATATATATATATATATATATATATATATATATATATATATATATATGTATATGTAATACTTTGTCGCTGTCTCCCGCGTTAGAGAGGTAGCGCAAGGAATCAGACGAAAGAATGGCCCAACCCATCCACATACATATATATATATATATATATATATATATATATATATATATATATATATATATATATATATATATTCTTTCTTTCTTTTTTTCTTTTAAACTATTCGCCATTTCCCGCGTTAGCGAGGTAGCGTTAAGAACAGAGGACTGGGCCTTTTTTGGAATATCCTCACCTGGCCCCCTCTGTTCCTTCTTTTGGAAAATTAAAAAAAAAAATGAGAGGGGAGGATTTCCAGCCCCCCGCTCCCTCCCCTTTTAGTCGCCTTCTACGACACGCAGGGAATACGTGGGAAGTATTCTTAATCCCCTATCCCCAGGGATAATATATATATATATATATATATATATATATATATATATATATATATATATATATATATATATATATATATATATATATATATATATATATATATATATATATATACAGACACGTCCAAACACACACATATACATACCTGTACATCTTAACGTATACATATATATATACACACACAGACATTTACATATATACACATGTACATAGTTCGTACTGTCTGCCCTTATTAATTCCCGTCGCCACCCCGCCACACATGAAATGACAGCTCCCTCCCCCCGCATGTGCGCGAGGTAGCGCAAGAAAAAGACAACAAAGGACACATTCGTTCACACTCAGTCTCTAGCTGTCATGTATAATGCATCGAAACCACAACTCCCTTTCCACATCCAGGCCCCACAAAACTTTCCATGGTTTACCCCAGACGCTTCACATGCCCAGGTTCAATCCATTGACAGTACGTCGACCCTGGTATACCATATCGTTCCAATTCACTCAATTCCTTGCACGCCTTTCACCCTCCTGCATGTTCAGGCCCCGATCACTCAAAATCTTTTTCACTCCATTTTTCCACCTCCAATTTGGTCTCCCACTTCTCCTCGTTCCCTCCACCTCTGACGCATATATCCTCTTGGTCAATCTTTCCTCACTCATTCTCTCCATGTGACCAAACCATTTCAAAACACCCTCTTCTGGTCTCTCAACCACACTCTTTTTATTACCACACATCTCTCTCATCCTTACATTACTTACTCGATCAAACCACCTCACACCACACATTGTCCTCAAACATCTCATTTCCAGCTCATCCACCCTCCTGCGCACAACTCTATCCATAGCCCACTCCTCGCAACCATACAACATTGTTGGAACCACTATTCCTTCAAACATACCCATTTTTGCTTTCCGAAATAATATTCTCGACTTCCAAACATTCTTCTCTCAGTCACGGGTCACTGGACGATGCTGGTCTCAGTCACGGGTCACTGGACGATGCTGGTCTCAGTCACGCGTCACTGGACGTTGCTGGTCTCAGTCACGGGTCACTGGACGATGCTGGTCTCAGTCACGGGTCACTGGACGTTGCTGGTCTCAGTCATGCGTCACTGGACGATGCTGGTCTCAGTCACGAGTTACTGGACGTTGCTGGTCTCAGTCACGGGTCACTGGACGTTGCTGGTCTCAGTCACGGGTCACTGGACGATGCTGGTCTCAGTCACGGGTCACTGGACGATGCTGGTCTCAGTCACGCGTCACTGGACGATGCATCTCTCAGTCACGGATCACTGGACGATGCTGGTGTCAGTCACGGGTCACTGGACGATGCTGGTCTCAGTCACGGGTCACTGGACGATGCTGGTCTCAGTCACGGGTCACTGGACGATGCTGGTCTCAGTCACGGGTCACTGGACGATGCTGGTCTCAGTCACGCGTCACTGGACGTTGCTGGTCTCAGTCACGCGTCACTGGACGATGCTGGTCTCAGTCACGGGTCACTGGATGATGCTGGTCTCAGTCACGGGTCACTGGACGTTGCTGGTCTCAGTCATGCGTCGCTGGACGATGCTGGTCTCAGTCACGGGTCACTGGACAATGCTGGTCTCAGTCACGCGTCACTGGACGTTGCTGGTCTCAGTCACGCGTCACTGGACGATGCTGGTCTCAGTCACGGGTCACTGGACGATGCTGGTCTCAGTCACGGGTCACTGGACGATGCTGGTCTCAGTCATGCGTCACTGGACGATGCTGGTCTCAGTCACGGGTCACTGGACGTTGCTGGTCTCAGTCATGCGTCACTGGACGTTGCTGGTCTCAGTCACGCGTCACTGGACGATGCTGGTCTCAGTCACGGGTCACTGGACGATGCTGGTCTCAGTCACGGGTCACTGGACGATGCTGGTCTCAGTCATGCGTCACTGGACGATGCTGGTCTCAGTCACGGGTCACTGGACGTTGCTGGTCTCAGTCATGCGTCACTGGACGATGCTGGTCCCAGTCACGGGTCACTGGACGATGCTGGTCTCAGTCACGCGTCACTGGACGATGCTTCTCTCAGTCACAGATCACTGGACGATGCTGGTGTCAGTCACGGGTCACTGGACGATGCTGGTCTCAGTCACGGGTCACTGGACGATGCTGGTCTCAGTCACGGGTCACTGGACGATGCTGGTCTCAGTCACGGGTCACTGGACGATGCTGGTCTCAGTCACGCGTCACTGGACGTTGCTGGTCTCAGTCACGCGTCACTGGACGATGCTGGTCTCAGTCACGGGTCACTGGACGATGCTGGTCTCAGTCACGGGTCACTGGACGTTGCTGGTCTCAGTCATGCGTCGCTGGACGATGCTGGTCTCAGTCACGGGTCACTGGACGATGCTGGTCTCAGTCACGCGTCACTGGACGTTGCTGGTCTCAGTCATGCGTCACTGGACGATGCTGGTCTCAGTCACGGGTCACTGGACGATGCTGGTCTCAGTCACGGGTCACTGGACGATGCTGGTCTCAGTCATGGGTCACTGGACGATGCTGGTCTCAGTCACGGGTCACTGGACGATGCTGGTCTCAGTCACGGGTCACTGGACGATGCTTGTCTCAGTCACGGGTCACTGGACGATGCTGGTCTCAGTCACGGGTCACTGGACGATGCTGGTCTCAGTCATGAGTCACTGGACGATGCTGGTGTCAGTCATGTGTCACTGGACGATGCTGGTTTCAGTCATGATTCAGTGGACGATGCTGGTCTCAGTCATGAGTCACTGAACGATGCTGGTTTCAGCCATGAGTCACTGGATGATGCTGGTCTCAGTCATGAGTCACTGGACGATGGTCGTGAAACAGAAGAAAGAATGAAGGAAGAGTGAATACCACACAAGAGAACAGACAATGGATGAAGGTAGAGAACTACTGAGCGTCACATGAGACGGAGAGACCAGCAGTCAGGCGTCACATGAGACGCATGTTGTACTGTGTTGTGAGTGACTCATCATACATGTTGTACTGTGTTGTGAGTGACTCATCATACATGTTGTACTGTGTTGTGAGTGACTCATCATACATGTTGTACTGTGTTGTGAGTGACTCATCATACATGTTGTACTGTGCTGTGAGGTGTGACTCATCATACATGTTGTACTGTGTTGTGAGGTGAGTGACTCATCATACATGTTGTACTGTGTTGTGAGTGACTCATCATACATGTTGTACTGTGTTGTGAGTGACTCATCATACATGTACTGTGTTGTGAGTGACTCATCATACATGTTGTACTGTGTTGTGAGTGACTCATCATACATGTTGTACTGTGTTGTGAGTGACTCATCATACATGTTGTACTGTGTTGTGAGTGACTCATCATACATGTTGTACTGTCTTGTGAGTGACTCATCATACATGTTGTACTGTCTTGTGAGTGACTCATCATACATGTTGTACTGTGTTGTGAGGTGAGTGACTCATCATACATGTTGTACTGTGTTGTGAGTGACTCATCGTACATGTTGTACTGTGTTGTGAGTGACTCATCATACATGTTGTACTGTGTTGTGAGTGACTCATCATACATGTTGTACTGTGTTGTGAGTGTCTCATCATACATGTTGTACTGAGTTGTGAGTGACTCATCATACATGTTGTACTGTGTTGTGAGTGACTCATCATACATGTTGTACTGTGTTGTGATTGACCCATCATACATGTTGTACTGTGTTGTGAGGTGTGACTCATCATACATGTTGTACTGTGTTGTGAGTGACTCATCATACATGTTGTACTGTGTTGTGAGTGACTCATCATACATGTTGTACTGTGTTGTGAGTGACTCATCATACATGTTGTACTGTGTTGTGAGTGACTCATCATACATGTTGTACTGTGTTGTGAGTGACTCATCATACATGTTGTACTGTGTTGTGAGTGACTCATCATACATGTTGTACTGTGTTGTGAGGTGTGACTCATCATACATGTTGTACTGTGTTGTGAGTGACTCATCATATATGTTGTACTGTGTTGTGAGTGACTTATCATACATGTTGTACTGTGTTGTGAGTAACTCATCATACATGTTGTACTGTGTTGTGAATGACTCATCATACATGTTGTACTGTGTTGTGAGGTATGACTCATCATACATGTTGTACTGTGTTGTGAGTGACTCATCATACATGTTGTACTGTGTTGTGAGGTGTGACTCATCATACATGTTGTACTGTGTTGTGAGTGACTCATCATACATGTTGTACTGTGTTGTGAGTGACTCATCATACATGTTGTACTGTGTTGTGAGTGACTCATCATATATGTTGTACTGTGTTGTGAGTGACTCATCATACATGTTGTACTGTGTTGTGAGTGACTCATCATACATGTTGTACTGTGTTGTGAGTGACTCATCATACATGTTGTACTGAGTTGTGAGTGACTCATCATATATGTTGTACTGTGTTGTGAGTTACTCATCATACATGTTGTACTGTGTTGTGATTGACTCATCATACATGTTGTACTGTGTTGTGAGTGACTCATCATACATGTTGTACTGTGTTGTGAGTGACTCATCATACATGTTGTACTGTGTTGTGAGTGACCCATCATACATGTTGTACTGTGTTGTGAGTGACTCATCATACATGTTGTACTGTGTTGTGAGTGACTCATCATACATGTTGTACTGTGTTGAGGTGTGACTCATCATACATGTTGCACTGTGTTGTGAGTGACTCATCATACATGTTGTACTGTGTTGTGAGTGACTCATCATACATGTTGTACTGTGTTGTGAGGTGTGACTCATCATACATGTTGTACTGTGTTGTGAGTGACTCATCATACATGTTGTACTGTATTGTGAGGTGTGACTCATCATACATGTTGTACTGTGTTGTGAGTGACTCATCATACATGTTGTACTGTGTTGTGAGTGACTCATCATACATGTTGTACTGTGTTGTGAGTGACTCATCATACATGTTGTACTGTGTTGTGAGTGACTCATCATACATGTTGTACTGTGTTGTGAGTGACTCATCATACATGTTGTACTGTGTTGTGAGTGACTCATCATACATGTTGTACTGTGTTGTGAGTGACTCATCATACATGTTGTACTGTGTTGTGAGTGACTCATCATACATGTTGTACTGTGTTGTGAGTGACTCATCATACATGTTGTACTGTGTTGTGAGTGACTCATCATACATGTTGTACTGTGTTGTGAGTGACTCATCATACATGTTGTACTGTGTTGTGAGTGACTCATCATACATGTTGTACTGTGTTGTGAGTGACTCATCATACATGTTGTACTGTGTTGTGAGGTGTGACTCATCATACATGTTGTACTGTGTTGTGAGTGACTCATCATATATGTTGTACTGTGTTGTGAGTGACTTATCATACATGTTGTACTGTGTTGTGAGTGACTCATCATACATGTTGTACTGTGTTGTGAATGACTCATCATACATGTTGTACTGTGTTGTGAGTGACTCATCATACATGTTGTACTGTGTTGTGAGTGACTCATCATACATGTTGTACTGTGTTGTGAGGTGTGACTCATCATACATATTGTACTGTGTTGTGAGTGACTCATCATACATGTTGTACTGTATTGTGAGGTGTGACTCATCATACATGTTGTACTGTGTTGTGAGTGACCCATCATACATGTTGTACTGTGTTGTGAGTGACTCATCATACATGTTGTACTGTGTTGTGAGTGACTCATCATACATGTTGTACTGTGTTGTGAGTGACTCATCATACATGTTGTACTGTGTTGAGGTGTGACTCATCATACATGTTGCACTGTGTTGTGAGTGACTCATCATACATGTTGTACTGTGTTGTGAGTGACTCATCATACATGTTGTACTGTGTTGTGAGTGACTCATCATACATGTTGTACTGTGTTGTGAGTGACTCATCATACATGTTGTACTGTGTTGTGAGTGACTCATCATACATGTACTGTGTTGTGAGGTCTGACTCATCATACATGTTGTACTGTGTTGTGAGTGACTCATCATACATGTTGTACTGTGTTGTGAGTGACTCATCATACATGTTGTACTGTGTTGTGAGTGACTCATCATACATGTTGTACTGTGTTGTGAGGTGTGACTCATCATACATGTTGTACTGTGTTGTGAGTGACTCATCATACATGTTGTACTGTGTTGTGAGGTGTGACTCATCATACATGTTGTACTGTGTTGTGAGGTGTGATTCATCATACATGTTGTACTGTGTTGTGAGGTGTGACTCATCATACATGTTGTACTGTGTTGTGAGTGACTCATCATATATGTTGTACTGTGTTGTTAGGTGAGTGACTCATGATACATGTTGTTGGTGAGTCATTGTTATGACTCTGCTTGCCGTTGTGTTGGCCAGACGGTTGTGGGCAGAACGTTACCAGGAAGCTTCGTAGTTGTAAGAGTTGTTGTACTTTATTGTCAAAGTTGTTCTTGACTTCAAGTTTTGATCGCACTTATGGACGTGGGGGGTGGGATGGGGGGGGGGGTTGATCGCTGGTCTTGCGTGACCTGGAAACTATGGAAGAGAAGCTGTGGAGGAGAGGAAGGTTGTATGTTGTATGAGAGAGAGAGAGAGAGAGAGAGAGAGAGAGAGAGAGAGAGAGAGAGAGAGAGAGAGAGAGAGAGAGAGAGAGAGAGAGAGAGAGAGAGAGTTGGTCTGTCTTGTCAGTGGGCCTCAGACAAGGTCGTGTTCTTCTGCCACTAAGTCTTCCCACACCAGGTACGGAGTCTGATCTTGGCCACTGTGGGCCATAATGGAGGCAGCTGCTGGCCACTACGAGGCCATAAAGATGTCCTCGAGAATTATAGTCCAGGAAACCATGTTCCTCTGTATTTCTGATTTCTTCTTCAGAAACAGATTTATACACACAGGAAACTGTCACAATATAGGAAGAATGTAACGTATATATACATATATGACATAACATACGTTCCCTTCACTATATATATATATATATATATATATATATATATATATATATATATATATATATATATATATATATATATATATATATATATATATATATATATATATATATATATATATATATATATATATATCTTTTCTTTCAAACTATTTGCCATTTCCCGCGTTAGCAAGGTAGCGTTAAGAACAGAGGACTGGGCCTCTGAGGGAAATCCTCACCTGGCCCTCTTCTATGTTCCTTCCTTTGGAAAATTAAAAAAAAAAACAAGAGGGGAGGATTTCCAGCCCCCCGCTCCCTCTCACAAGCCTCAACCACTATGTCGTCAACCACCATCTGTTGTTTGTCATCCTGAATGCCATTTATAACGAAGAACTTAGTTTTGCTGTTATTTATCTTCATTCCATGTGTTGTACAAAACCTACTGTGCATCTTGAGTTTACAAATCATTGAATGTTTGTGTACGTATGTAAGTAGGAGAGATGGCCAGAGAGCGTTATTGGATTACGTGTTAATTGATAGGCGTGCGAAAGAGAGACTTTTGGATGTTAATGTGCTGAGAGGTGCAACCGGAGGGATGTCTGATCATTATCTTGTGGAGGCTAAGGTGAAGATTTGTAGAGGTTTTCAGAAAAGAAGAGAGAATGTTGGGTGATGAGAGTGGTGAGAGAAAGTGAGCTTGGGAAGGAGACTTGTGTGAGGAAGTACCAGGAGAGATTGAGTGCAGAATGGAAAAGGGTGAGAACTAAGGAGGTACTGGGAGTGGGGGAGGAATGGGATGTATTTAGGGAAGCAGTGATGGATTGCGCAAAAGATGCTTCTGGCATGAGAAGCGTGGGAGGTGGGCAGATTAGAAAGGGTAGTGAGTGGTGGGATGAAGAAGTAAGATTATAGTGAAAGAGAAGAGAGAGGCATTTGGACGATTTTTGTAGGGATATAATGCAAATGAGTGGGAGATGTATAAAAGAAAGAGGCAGGAGGTCAAGAGAAAGGTGCAAGAGGTGAAAAAGAGGGCAAATGAGAGTTGGGGTGAGAGAGTATCATTAAATTTTAGGGAGAATAAAAAGATGTTTTGGAAGGAGGTAAATAAAGTGCGTAAGACAAGGGAACAAATGGGAACTTCAGTGAAAGGGGGCTAATGGGGAGGTGATAACAAGTAGTGGTGATATGAGAAGGAGATGGAGTAAGTATTTTGAAGGTTTGTTGAATGTGTTTGATGATAGAGTGGCACATATAGGGTGTTTTGGTCGAGGTGGTGTGCAAAGTGAGAGGGTTAGGGAAAATGATTTGGTAAACAGAGAAGAGGTAGTAAAAGCTTTGCGGAAGATGAAAGCCGGCAAGGCAGCGGGTTTGGATGATATTGCAGTAGAATATATTAAAAAAGGGGGTGACTGTATTGTTGACTGGTTGGTAAGGTTATTTATTGAATGTATGAATCATGGTGAGGTGCCTGAGGATTGGTGTAATGCTTGCATAGTGCCATTGTACAAAGGCAAAGGGGATAAGAGTGACTGCTCAAATTACAGAGGTAAAATTTTGTTGAGTATTCCTGGTAAATTATATGGGAGGGTATTGGTTGAGAGGGTGAAGGCATGTACATAGCATCAGACTGGGGAAGAGCAGTGTGGTTTCAGAAATTGTAGAGGGTGTGAAGAATGTATGTGAAAAATACTTAGAAAAACAAATGGATTTGTATGTGGCATTTATGGATCTGGAGAAGGCATATGATAGAGTTGATAGAGATGCTCTGTGGAAGGTATTAAGAATATATGGTGTGGGAGGCCAGTTGTTAGAAGCAGTGAAAAGTTTTTATCGAGGATGTAAGGCATGTGTACGTGTAGGAAGAGAGGAAAGTGATTGGTTCTCAGTGAATGTTGGTTTGCGGCAGGGGTGTGTGCTGTCTCCGTGGTTGTTTAATTTGTTTATAGATGGGGTTGTTAGGGAGGTAAATGCAAGAGTTTTGGAAAGAGGGGCAAGTATGCAGTCTGTTGTGGATGAGAGAGCTTGGGAAGTGAGTCAGTTGTTGTTAGCTGATGATACACCGCTGGTGGTTGATTCGTGTGAGAAACTGCAGAAGCTGGTGACTGAGTTTGGTAAAGTGTGTGAAAGAAGAAAGCTGAGAGTAAATATGAATAAGAGCAAGGTTATTAGGTACAGTAGGGTTTAGGGACAAGTCAATTGGGAGGTAAGTTTGAATGGAGAAAAACTGGAGGAAGTGAAGTGTTTTAGATATCTGGGAGTGGATTTGGCAGCAGATGGAACCATGGAAGTGGAAGTGAATCATAGGGTGGGGGAGGGGGCGAAAGTTCTAGGAGCGTTGAGGAATAGATACATATATGAGAGTGAGAATAGATACACATATGAAAGTGAGAATAGATAAATACATGAGAGTGAGAACAGATACATATATGAGAGTGAGAATAGATACATATATGAGAGTGAGAATAGATACATATATGAGAGTGAGAATAGATACATATATGAGAGTGAGAACAGATACATATATGAGAGTGAGAATAGATACGTATATGAGAGTGAGAATAGATACATATATGAGAATGAGAATAGATACATATATGAGAGTGAGAATAGATACATATATGAGAGTGAGAATAGATACATGTATGAGAGTGAGAATAGATACATATATGAGAGTGAGAATAGATACATATATGAGAGTGAGAATAGATACATATATGAGAGTGAGAATAGATACATATATGAGAGTGAGAATAGATACATATATGAGAGTGAGATCAGATGAACCAAGTGGGGCGAGATTGTGTATATCCAGTGGGATGAACAAGAGGTGACCAACAGATCTAGAATATTAGAGTAGTGGTCACAGTGGTCAGGAATAGGGCTAGGATGGTGTTCCACTGAGGAGAGATAGTAGAGAGATGGTGTTCCATTGAGGAGAGATAGTAGAGAGATGGTGTTCCATTGAGGAGAGATAGTAGAGAGATGGTGTTCCACTGAGGAGAGATAGTAGAGAGATGGTGTTCCACTGAGGAGAGATAGTAGAGAGATGGTGTTCCACTGAGGAGAGATAGTAGAGAGATGGTGTTCCACTGAGGAGAGATAGTAGAGAGATGGTGTTCCACTGAGGAGAGATAGTAGAGAGATCACCAATGTTGGTATAGTGAGGAGAAGGTGACACAGAGAGGGTTGTGGCCACACATCTCCCTCTCATGGTATCACATATTCAGGTTGTAACTCACACAACCCGTCAGGATGTTGTGGCTATGTATCGCTTATAGTGTCTTCCCTCACGTTCAATGTACTGTTGTTTGTTGGTTATATACATGTTGTTTGTTGGTTATATACATGTTGTTTGTTGGTTGTATACATGCTGTTTGTTGGTTATATACATGTTGTTTGTTGGTTATATACATGTTGTTTGTTGGTTATATACATGTTGTTTGTTGGTTATATTCATGTTGTTTGTTGGTTATATACATGTTGTTTGTTGGTTATATACATGTTGTTTGTTGGTTATATACATGTTGTTTGTTGGTTATATACATGTTGTTTGTTGGTTATATACATGTTGTTTGTTGGTTATATACATGTTGTTTGTTGGTTATATACATGTTGTTTGTTGGTTATATACATGTTGTTTGTTGGTTATATACATGTTGTTTGTTGGTTATATACATGTTTGTTGGTTATATTCATGTTGTTTGTTGGTTATATACATGTTGTTTGTTGGTTATATACATCTTGTTTGTTGGTTGTATACATGTTGTTTGTTGGTTATATACATGTTGTTTGTTTGTTATATACATGTTGTTTGTTGGTTATATACATGTTGTTTGTTGGTTATATACATGTTGTTTGTTGGTTATATTCATGTTGTTTGTTGGTTATATACATGTTGTTTGTTGGTTATATACATCTTGTTTGTTGGTTGTATACATGTTTGTTGGTTATATACATGTTGTTTGTTTGTTATATACATGTTGTTTGTTGGTTATATACATGTTGTTTGTTGGTTGTATACATGTTGTTTGTTGGTTATATACATGTTGTTTGTTGGTTATATACATGTTGTTTGTTGGTTATATACATGTTGTTTGTCTGTTATATACATGTTGTTTGTTGGTTATATACATGTTGTTTGTTGGTTGTATACATGTTGTTTGTTGGTTATATACATGTTGTTTGTTGGTTATATACATGTTGTTTGTTGGTTGTATACATGTTGTTTGTTGGTTATATACATGTTGTTTGTTGGTTATATATATGTTGTTTGTTGGTTATATACATGTTGTTTGTTGGTTATATACATGTTGTTTGTTGGTTATATACATGTTGTTTGTTGGTTATATACATGTTGTTTGTTGGTTATATACATGTTGTTTGTTGGTTATATACATGTTGTTTGTTGGTTATATACATGTTGTTTGTTTGTTATATACATGTTGTTTGTTGGTTATATACATGTTGTTTGTTGGTTATATACATGTTTGTTGGTTATATACATGTTGTTTGTTGGTTATATACATGTTGTTTGTTGGTTATATACATGTTGTTTGTTTGTTATATACATGTTGTTTGTTGGTTATATACATGTTGTTTGTTGGTTATATACATGTTGTTTGTTGGTTATATACATGTTGTTTGCGTTTTATATTTCATATCTAAGTTTTCTGAGGCAATTTCTTTTCCTTTCTTTTTCATAGATTACTGATGATTACTGATGATGCGTCTGTTGATATAAACACTTGACGAAAATAAAATGAATCAGTTTGGAGGACTGGTGTTTGAGCAGCCAACTGATGGTAGAATAATATTAAGAAAATAAGAAAGATGATAGATCTGTAGATGTGATGTACCATTCTAGATTCACTACAGAAAATCTACTCCCAGCTTACACGGATCTCTCTCTCTCTCTCTCTCTCTCTATATATATATATATATATATATATATATATATATATATATATATATATATATATATATATATATATATATATATATATATATATCTTTGTCACTTGACGATATAGGAAGGAAGAGCCAGGAAGGAGGAGACAAGTTATGAATTCGATAGAAGGCCAGCTGGGGTTGACAGCAGTCCATTAAAGAGAAACACAAGAGAGAAACAGAGAGAGAGAGAGAGAGAGAGAGAGAGAGAGAGAGAGAGAGAGAGAGAGAGAGAGAGAGAGAGAGAGAGAGAGAGAGAGAGAGAGAGAAAGAGGTGAAGGCAGGTGAGAGCAGTGAGAGCAGGTAAGAGCCATCCTACCTTATACATAAGCCTGGCTCGTGTGTGGTGCGTGTGTGTGGGAGGATCACAATGGTACCTTCTCTTTAGGCAAGTGGTAGACACCTTCCTGGTACTGGTTCTGGCCACACTCCTACCACACTCCTGCACGCTGGCCACACTCCTGCACGCTGGCCACACTCCTACCACACTCCTGCACGCTGGCCACACTCCTGCACGCTGGCCACACTCCTACCACACTCCTGCACGCTGGCCACACTCCTGCACGCTGGCCACACTCCTACCACACTCCTGCACGCTGGCCACACTCCTACCACACTCCTACACGCTGGCCACATTCCTGCACGCTGGCCACACTCCTACCACACTCCTGCACGCTGGCCACACTCCTACCACACTCCTACACGCTGGCCACACTCCTGCACGCTGGCCACGCTCCTACCACACTTTTGCACGCTGACCACACTCCTGCAAGCTGGCCACACTCCTGCTACATTCCTTCACGCTGGCCACACTCCTACCACACTCCTGCACGCTGGCCACACTCCTACCACACTCCTGCACGCTGGCCATACTCCTGCCACACTCCTGCACGCTGGCCACACTCCTACCACACTCCTGCACGCTGGCCACACTCCTACCACATTCCTGCACGCTGGCCACACTCCTACCACATTCCTGCACGCTGGCCACACTCCTACCACATTCCTGCACGCTGGCCACACTCCTACCACATTCCTGCACGCTAGCCACACTCCTACCACATTCCTGCACGCTGGCCACACTCCTACCACATTCCTGCACGCTAGCCACACTCCTGCCACATTCCTGTACGCTAGCCACACTCCTGCACGCTGGCCACACTCCTACCACATTTCTGCACGCTGGCCACACTCCTGCACGCTGGCCACACTCCTACCACATTCCTGCACGCTAGCCACACTCCTACCACATTCCTGCACGCTGGCCACACTCCTACCACATTCCTGCACGCTAGCCACACTCCTGCCACATTCCTGTACGCTAGCCACACTCCTGCACGCTGGCCACACTCCTACCACATTTCTGCACGCTAGCCACACTCCTGCACGCTGGCCACACTCCTACCACATTCCTGCACGCTAGCCACACTCCTGCCACATTCCTGTACGCTAGCCACACTCCTACCACACTCCTGCACGCTAGCCACACTCCTGCACGCTGGCCACACTCCTACCACATTTCTGCACGCTGGCCACACTCCTACCACATTCCTGCACGCTGGCCACACTCTTACCACATTCCTGCACGCTGGCCACACTCCTACCACATTTCTGCACGCTGGCCACACTCCTACCACACTCCTGCACGCTGGCCACACTCCTACCACATTTCTGCACGCTGGCCACACTCCTACCACACTCCTGCACGCTGGCCACACTCCTACCACATTCCTGCACGCTGGCCACACTCCTACCACACTCCTGCACGCTGGCCACACTCCTACCACACTCCTGCACGCTAGCCACACTCCTGCACGCTGGCCACACTCCTACCACATTCCTGCACGCTGGCCACACTCCTACCACACTCCTGCACGCTGGCCACACTCCTACCACATTCCCGCACGCTGGCCACACTCCTACCACACTCCTGCACGCTAGCCACACTCCTGCCACATTCCTGCACGCTAGCCACACTCCTGCACGCTGGCCACACTCCTGGACACTGGCCACACTTCTGCCCATAGTGAGGGTTATGTCTGCCCATGATAAAAGTAACAGGAATGATGATATTAATCTGTCTATGAACACTCTCCCCAGCGTGTCTCCCCAGTTTGTCAGTAGTCTCCCCAGCGTGTCTCCCCACTGTGTCAGTAGTCTCCCCAGTGTGTCAGTAGTCTCCCCAGCGTGTCAATAGTCTCCCCAGTGTGTCAGTAGTCTCCCCAGTGTGTCAATAGTCTCCCCAGTGTGTCAGTAGTCTCCCCAGCGTGTCAATAGTCTCCCCAGTGTGTCAGTAGTCTCCCCAGTGTGTCAGTAGTCTCCCCAGCGTGTCAGTAGTCTCCCCAGTGTGTCAGTAGTCTCCCCAGTGTGTCAGTAGTCTCCTCAGCGTGTCAATAGTCTCCCCAGTGTGTCAGTAGTCTCCCCACTGTGTCAGTAGTCTCCCCAGCGTGTCAATAGTCTCCCCAGTGTGTCGGTAGTCTCCCCAGCATGTCAGTAGTCTCCCCAGTGTGTCAGTAGTCTCCCCAGCGTGTCAATAGTCTCCCAAGTGTGTCAGTAGTCTCCCCAGTGTGTCAGTAGTCTCTCCAGTGTGTCAGTAGTCTCCCCAGCGTGTTACTAGTCTCCCCAGTGTGTCAATAGTCTCCCCAACGTGTCAGTAGTCTCCCCAGTGTGTCAGTAGTCTCCCCAATGTGTCAGTAGTTTCCCCAGTGTATCAGTAGTCTCCCCAGTGTGTCGGTATTCTCCCCAGCGTGTCAGTAGTCTCCCCAGTGTGTCAGTAGTCTCCCCAGAGTGTCAGTAGTCTCCCCAGTGTGTCAATAGTCTCCCCAACGTGTCAGTAGTCTCCCCAGCGTGTCAGTAGTCTCCCCAATGTGTCAGTAGTTTCCCCAGTGTGTCAGTAGTCTCCCCAGTGTGTCGGTATTCTCCCCAGCGTGTCAGTAGTCTCCCCAGTGTGTCAGTAGTCTCCCCAGAGTGTCAGTAGTCTCCCCAGTGTGTCAATAGTCTCCCCAACGTGTCAGTAGTCTCCCCAGTGTGTCAGTAGTCTCCCCAATGTGTCAGTAGTTTCCCCAGTGTGTCAGTATTCTCCCCAGTGTGTCGGTATTCTCCCCAGCGTGTCAGTAGTCTCCCCAGTGTGTCAGTAGTCTCCCCAGAGTGTCAGTAGTCTCCCCAGCGTGTCAGTAGTCTCCACAGTGTGTCAGTAGTCTCTCAGCGTGTCGGTAGTCTCTCCAGTGTGTCGGTAGTCTCCCCAGCGTGTCAGTAGTCTCCCCAGTGTGTCAGTAGTCTCCCCAGCGTGTCAGTAGTCTCCCAGCGTGTCAATAGTACTCCCTAGCGTTTCAGTAGTTTCCCCAGTGTATCAGTAGTCTCCCCAGCGTGTCAGTAGTCTCCCCAGTGTGTCAATAGTCTCCCCAACGTGTCAGTAGTCTCCCCAGTGTGTCAGTAGTCTCCCCAATGTGTCAGTAGTTCCCCAGTGTGCCAGTAGTCTCCCCAGTGTGTCGGTATTCTCCCCAGCGTGTCAGTAGTCTCCCCAGTGTGTCAGTAGTCTCCCCAGTGTGTCAGTAGTCTCCCCAGTGTGTCAGTAGTCTCCCCAGTGTGTCAGTAGTTTCCCCAGCGTGTCAGTAGTCTCCGCAGAGAGTCAGTAGTCTCCCTAGCGTGTCAGTAGTCTCCCCAGAGTGTCAGTAGTCTCCCCAGCGTGTCAGTAGTCTCCACAGTGTGTCAGTAGTCTCTCAGCGTGTCGGTAGTCTCTCCAGTGTGTCGGTAGTCTCCCCAGCGTGTCAGTAGTCTCCCAGCGTGTCAATAGTCTCCCCAGTGTGTCAGTAGTCTCCGCAGTGTGTCAGCAGTCTCCCCAGCGTGTCAGTAGTCTCCCCAGTGTGTCAGTAGTCTCTCAGCGTGTCAGTAGTCTCTCCAGTGTGTCGGTAGTCTCCCCAGCGTGTCAGCAGTCTCCCAGCGTGTCAATAGTCTCCCCAGTGTGTCAGTAGTCTCCCCAGCGTGTCAGTAGTCTCCCCAGTGTGTCAGTAGTCTCCTCAGCGTGTCAGTAATCTCCCCAGTGTGTCAGTAGTCTCCCCATGGTGTCAGTAGTCTCCCCAGTGTGTCAGTAGTCTCCCCAGTGTGTCAGTAGTTTCCCCAGCGTGTCAGTAGTCTTCGCTGAGAGTCAGTAGTCTCCCCAGCGTGTCAGTAGTCTCCCAAGTGTGTCAGTAGTCTCCTCAGCGTGTCAGTAGTCTCCCCAGCGTGTCAGCAGTCTCCCCAACGTGTCAGTAGTCTCCCCAGTGTGTCAGTAGTCTCCCCAGCGTGTCAGTAGTCTCCCCAGTATGTCAGTAGTCTCCCCAGCGTGTCAGTAGTCTCCCCAGTGTGTCAGTAGTCTCTCAGCGTGTCAGTAGTCTTCCCAGTGTGTCAGTAGTCTCCCCAGTGTGTCAGTAGTCTCCCCAGCGTGTCAGTAGTCTCCCCAGTGTATCAGTAGTCTCCCCAGTGTGTCAGTAGTCTCCCCAGTGTGTCAGTAGTCTCCCCAGCGTGTCAGTAGTCTCCCCAGTGTGTCAGTAGTCTCCCCAGTGTGTCAGTAGTCTCGCCAGCGTGTCAGTAGTCTCCCCAGCGTGTCAGTAGTCTCCCCAGTGTGTCAGTAGTCTCCCCAGCGTGTCAGTAGTCTCCCCAGTGTGTCAGTAGTCTCCCCAATGTGTCAGTAGTCTCCCCAGCGTGTCAGTAGTCTCCCCAATGTGTCAGTAGTCTCCCCAGCGTGTCAGTAGTCTCCCCAGTGTGTCAGTAGTCTCCCCAGGTCTCTCAGCGTGTCAGTAGTCTCCCCAGTGTGTCAGTAGTCTCCCCAGTGTGTCAGTAGTCTCCCAAATGTGTCAGTAGTCTCCCTAGCGTTTCAGTAGTTTCCCCAGTGTATCAGTAGTCTCCCCAGTGTGTCAGTAGTCTCCCCAGCGTGTCAGTAGTCTCCCCAGTGTGTCAGTAGTCTCCCCAGTGTGTCAGTAGTCTCCCTAGTGTGTCAGTAGTCTCCCCAGCGTTTCAGTAGTCTCCCCAGTGTGTCAGTAGTCTCCCCAATGTGTCAGTAGTCTCCCCAGCGTGTCAGTAGTCTCCCCAGTGTGTCAGTAGTCTCCCCAATGTGTCAGTAGTCTCCCCAGCGTGTCAGTAGTCTCCCCAGCCTGAGTGTTAGTAATGTTGATAATGTAGTTTGGGTCAGTATTAATTGGTTGACAATTAGTTACATGATAACATTAGCGAAGCCAGAATCATGACATACAGTGTACACTCATACATGACCTGGGGAACAATAATGTACAGTGTACACTCATACATTACCTGGGGAACAATGGTGTACAGTGTACACTCACATATGACCTGGGGAACAATGATGTACAGTGTACACTCACACATGACCTGGGGAACAATGATGTACAGTGTACACTCGCACATGACCTGGGGAACAATGATGTACAGTGTACACTCACACATGACCTGGGGAACAATGATGTACAGTGTACACTCACACATGACCTGGAGAACAATGATGTACAGTGTATACTCATACATGACCTGGGGAACAATGATGTACAGTGTACGCTCATACATGACCTGGGGAACAATGATATACAGTGTACACTCACACATGATCTGGGGAACAATTATGTACAGTGTACACTTATACATGACCTGGGGAACAATGATGTACAGTGTGCACTCATACATGACCTGGGGAACAATTATGTACAGTGTACACTAACAATTGACCTGGGAACAATGATGTACAGTGTACACTCACACATAACCTGGGGAACAATGATGTACAGTGTACACTCATACATGACCTGGGGAACAATGATGTACAGTGTACACTCACACATGACCTGGTGAACAATGATGTACAGTGTGCACTCATACAT
Organism: Panulirus ornatus; assembly: GCF_036320965.1. Classification (NCBI taxonomy): domain Eukaryota; kingdom Metazoa; phylum Arthropoda; class Malacostraca; order Decapoda; family Palinuridae; genus Panulirus; species Panulirus ornatus. The sequence goes on from NC_092228.1 coordinate 25,677,157, forward strand.
GACCTGGGGAACAATTATGTACAGTGTACACTCACAATTGACCTGGGGAACAATGATGTACAGTGTGCACTCATACATGACCTGGGGAACAATTATGTACAGTGTACACTCATACATGACCTGGGGAACAATGATGTACAGTGTGCACTCATACATGACCTGGGGAACAATTATGTACAGTGTACACTCACAATTGACCTGGGGAACAATGATGTACAGTGTGCACTCATACATGACCTGGGGAACAATGGTGTACAGTGTACACTCATACATAACCTGGGGAACAATGATGTACAGTGTGCACTCATACATGACCTGGGGAACAATGATGTACAGTGTACACTCATACATGACCTGGGGAACAATGGTGTACAGTGTACACTCATACATGACCTGGGGAACAATGATGTACAGTGTACACTCACATACGACCTGGGGAACAATGATGTACAGTGTACACTCATACATGACCTTCGGAACAATGATGTACAGTGTACACTCATACATGACCTGGGAACAATTATATACAGTGTACGCTCATTATTGGCCTGGGGAACAATGATGTACAGTGTACACTCATACATGACCTGGGAACAGTGATGTACAGTGTACACTCATACATGACCTGGGGAACAATGATGTACAGTGTACACTCATGCATGACCTGGGGAACAATGATGTACAGTGTACACTCAAACATGACCTGGGAACAATGATGTACAGTGAACATTCACACATGACCTGGTGACAATGTGATGAACAGGAACAATAATGTTATTAAAAAAGTTATGAACAACACATACAAATGATACCTCACAGCCCATGCGTCACTCATCACAACCCATGCGTCACTCATTACAACCCATGCATCACTCATCACAACTCATGCGTCACACATCACAACCCATGCGTCACTCATCACAACCCATGCGTCACTCATCACAACCCATGCGTCACACATCACAACCTATGTGATACTCATCACAACCCATGCGTCATTCATCACAACCCATGCGTCACTCATCACAACCCATGCGTCACACATCACAACCTCTGCGTCATTCATCACAACCCATGTGACACACATCACAATCCATGCGTCACTCATCACAACCCATGCGTCACTCATCACAACCTATGCGTCGCACATCACAACCCATGGGTCACTCATCACAACCCATGCGTCACTCATCACAACCCATGCATCACTCATCACAACCCATGCGTCAGTCATCACAACCCATGCGTCACACATCACAACCCATGCGTCACTCATCACAACCCATGCGTCACTCATCACAACCCATGCGTCCAATCCTCGACACTCACCATCAACCCCCACCTACACTTCTCTACTCACAACTAGAGAAGTTGTTCATCATTTTCGTCCATAACCCAGTTATTATTCCCTAAGCTACAACAGCAACTTCTTTTCACGTCATCATTACAATCACTCGATGCGTCGCATCGAAACTTAGCCAAACTCTAGGTGTTTACTGAAGCACCCGCCTCTCTTCCTCACTCCTATCGCTACCAGGAACACAAGGACGATCAATTATTGACCTTCGTCATCCAGTTTCAGTTTCATGCCACAGTTTCACCTGCAGCATATGTGCCACCTCTTGTCTTCACACTACCTCACACTTGCTCACCTGTACTACATTCCTAAACCATTGTTCCCTCTGTGGCCTTCCACCTGTCAGAGAGAGACAATATTCAGGTGTATCTCTCTCCTGTCATACTGTCTATCATCTCTTCAGTCACACTGTCGATCATCTCTCCAGTCATACTGTCTATCATCTCTCCAGTCACACTGCCCATCATCTCTCCAGTCACACTGTCTACCATCTCTCCAGTCACACTGACTATCATCTCTCCAGTCACACTGCCTATCATCTCTCCAGTCACACTGTCTATCATCTCTCCAGTCACACTGTCTATCATCTCTCCAGTCACACTGTCTATCATCTCTCCAGTCACACTGTCTATCATCTCTCCAGTCACACTGACTATCATCTCTCCAGTCACACTGTCTATCATCTCTCCAGTCACACTGTCTACCATCTCTCCAGTCACACTGTCTATCATCTCTCCAGTCACACTGTCTATCATCTCTCCAGTCACACTGTCTACCATCTCTCCAGTCACACTGTCTACCATCTCTCCAGTCACACTGTCTATCATCTCTCCAGTCACACGGTCTATCATCTCTCCAGTCACACTGTCTATCATCTCTCCAGTCACACTGTCTATCATTTCTCCAGTCATCTCGTCTTCGTTCCATCTCACATCCCAGGTTGAGGGCGGAGCAGCCACCTTCCCAGATGCCTTGTGTTGTGTCTGACTCAAACTGGATTACCACAAGAACAGATTCCGTCATCTTTGTGGTCGACCTATATGGAAAGTCGGGTATACAAGGGAGAGTGTTAGAGGAATACAAGGGAGAGTGTTAGAGGAATACAAGGGAGAGTGTTAGAGGAATACAAGGGAGAGTGTTAGAGGAATACAAGGGAGAGTGTTAGAGGAATACAAGGGAGAGTGTTAGAGGAATACAAGGGAGAGTGTTAGAGGAATACAAGGCAGAGTGTTAGAGGAATACAAGGCAGAGTGTTAGAGGAATACAAGGGAGAGTGTTAGAGGAATACAAGGCAGAGTGTTAGAGGAATACAAGGCAGAGTGTTAGAGGAATACAAGGCAGAGTGTTAGAGGAATACAAGGGAGAGTGTTAGAGGAATACAAGGGAGAGTGTTAGAGGAATACAAGGGAGAGAGTTAGAGGAATACAAGGGAGAGTGTTAGAGGAATACAAGGGAGAGTGTTAGAGGAATACAAGGCAGAGTGTTAGAGGAATACAAGGCAGAGTGTTAGAGGAATACAAGGCAGAGTGTTAGAGGAATACAAGGGAGAGTGTTAGAGGAATACAAGGCAGAGTGTTAGAGGAATACAAGGCAGAGTGTTAGAGGAATACAAGGGAGAGTGTTAGAGGAATACAAGGGAGAGTGTTAGAGGAATACAAGGGAGAGTGTTAGAGGAATACAAGGCAGAGTGTTAGAGGAATACAAGGCAGAGTGTTAGAGGAATACAAGGCAGAGTGTTGGAGGAATACAAGGAAGAGTGTTAGAGGAATACAAGGGAGAGTGTTAGAGGAATACAAGGCAGAGTGTTAGAGGAATACAAGGGAGAGTGTTAGAGGAATACAAGGGAGAGTGTTAGAGGAATACAAGGGAGAGTGTTAGAGGAATACAAGGCAGAGTGTTAGAGGAATACAAGGCAGAGTGTTAGAGGAATACAAGGCAGAGTGTTAGAGGAATACAAGGGAGAGTGTTAGAGGAATACAAGGCAGAATGTTAGAAGAATACAAGGCAGAGTGTTAGAGGAATACAAGGGAGAGTGTTAGAGGAATACAAGGGAGAGTGTTAGAGGAATACAAGGGAGAGTGTTAGGGGAATACAAGGGAGAGTGTTAGAGGAATACAAGGCAGAGTGTTAGAGGAATACAAGGTAGAGTGTTAGAGGAATACAAGGGAGAGTGTTAGAGGAATACAAGGCAGAGCGTTAGAGGAAAACAAGGGAGAGTGTTAGAGGATACAAGGCAGAGTGTTAGAGGAATACAAGGGAGAGTGTTAGAGGAATACAAAGGAGAGAGTTAGAGGAATACAAGGGAGAGTGTTAGAGGAATACAAGGGAGAGTGTTAGAGGAATACAAGGGAGAGTGTTAGAGGAATACAAGGGAGAGTGTTAGAGGAATACAAGGCAAAGTGTTAGAGGAATACAAGGCAGAGTGTTAGAGGAATACAAGGCAGAGTGTTAGAGGAATACAAGGCAGAGTGTTAGAGGAATACAAGGGAGAGTGTTAGAGGAATACAAGGCAGAGTGTTAGAGGAATACAAGGGAGAGTGTTAGAGGAATACAAGGGAGAGTGTTAGAGGAATACAAGGGAGAGTGTTAGAGGAATACAAGGCAGAGTGTTAGAGGAATACAAGGGAGAGTGTTAGAGGAATACAAGGTAGAGTGTTAGAGGAATACAAGGGAGAGTGTTAGAGGAATACAAGGCAGAGTGTTAGAGGAATACAAGGGAGAGTGTTAGAGGAATACAAAGGAGAGAGTTAGAGGAATACAAGGCAGAGTGTTAGAGGAATACAAGGGAGAGTGTTAGAGGAATACAAGGGAGAGTGTTAGAGGAATACAAGGGAGAGTGTTAGAGGAATACAAGGGAAAGTGTTAGAGGAATACAAGGGAGAGTGTTTGAGAAAGCGATTATAAGATTAAACGTGAATCGAAGTAACGTTTCGAGGTTGAGCAAGACAGAGGAACAGGTTATTTCCGGAGTAAAATTAATTGAAGTAAACCTGGAGGAAGTACAATGGTTTGCTGCACCGTATTCGTGTTACGTTGTATGGGAGAGTATTGAGCGAGGGGGTGAAGGTTCTGGGAGCGATGAAGAATATTTGGAAGTCGAGAACATTATCTCGGAAAGCAAAAATGGGTATGTTTGAAGGAATAGTGGTTCCAACAATGTTGTATGGTTGCGAGGCGTGGGCTATGGATAGAGTTGTGCGCAGGAGGATGGATGTGCTGGAAATGAGATGTTTGAGGACAATGTGTTCATTTCCAAACCTGAGACTCGGTGTTAGGAATGTGAGATAGGCTGTTATCCACCGTACATACACAGCAGGTCTGAACGACCAATGTTGCAAGCGTCAGTGTGGACTGTAGCTGACATACAAGCAGTCCTTATCATAGTGTTTTCTTGTCCCAACGTAGTGTTGTGCACTGTGTAGACACACTCTGGACAGGACCTGGGAAGACCTGGCTAGAACCAAAGAACCAGATAAGGAAGGTATGGGAAGGACCTAGGAAGACCTGGGGAAGGTATGGGAAGGACCTGAGAAGACCTGGGGAAGGTATGGGAAGGACCTGGGAAGACCTGGGGAAGGTATGGGAAGGACCTGAGAAGACCTGGGGAAGGTATGGGAAGGACCTGAGAAGACCTGGGGAAGGTATGGGAAGGACCTGAGAAGACCTGGGGAAGGTATGGGAAGGACCTGGGAAGACCTGGGGAAGGTATGGGAAGGACCTGAGAAGACCTGGGGAAGGTATGGGAAGGACCTGAGAAGACCTGGGGAAGGTATGGGAAGGACCTAGGAAGACCTGGGGAAGGTATGGGAAGGACCTGGGAAGACCTGGGGAAGGTATGGGAAGGACCTGGGAAGACCTGGGGAAGGCCTGAGGTCGAAACCTTCAATATGACAGAAACGTTTTCACTAAGATCCGGGATTTTCCCTGTCCCTCCATTACACCAGGACCTCCAGTCTGGTCACCAGGTCAACACCAGAGCACCAGTCTGGTCACCAGGTCAGCACCAGAGCACCAGTCTGGTCACCAGGTCAACACCAGAGCACCAGTCTGGTCACCAGGTCAACACCAGAGCACCAGTCTGGTCACCAGGTCAACACCAGAGCACCAGTCTGGTCACCAGGTCAACACCAGAGCACCAGTCTGGTCACCAGGTCAACACCAGAGCACCAGTCTGGTCACCAGGTCAACACCAGAGCACCAGTCTGGTCACCAGGTCAACACCAGAGCAGTAATCTGGTCACCAGGTCAACACCAGAGCAGTAATCTGGTCACCAGGTCAACACCAGAGCACCAGTCTGGTCACCAGGTCAACACCAGAGCACCAGTCTGGTCACCAGGTCAACACCAGAGCACCAGTCTGGTCACCAGGTCAACACCAGAGCAGTAATCTGGTCACCAGGTCAACACCAGAGCAGTAATCTGGTCACCAGGTCAACACCAGAGCACCAGTCTGGTCACCAGGTCAACACCAGCAGCTGGTGGGTTGTTAACCTTTAAGAGGTAACAGGTGTTGCACACGTGCTGGTTGGCAGTGGTTACCACCTGTTGGTTGGTCCGCTCGCTGTTCATCCATCAATCATTGGAGGTGTCCCCTCCATCCTGGGGGGGGGGGGAGAAGACCAGGTGGAGGAGACAAGTGACGTCTGGTGACGTAAAGGAATATATACAGGAAAGTATCTTACTAATCCAAGGTCGACTCTGTGTACCATTTACGACACGAACACTTGTTCTAGATCAGACGAGATGTTCAGTGACCTAAGAACAGGATAGAACACTTGTTCTAGATCAGACGAGATGTTCAGTGACCTAAGAACAGGATAGAATACTTGTTCTAGATCAGACGAGATGTTCATTGAGCTAAGAACAGGATAGAACACTTGTTCTAGATCAGACGAGATGTTCAGTGACCTAAGAACAGGATAGAACACTTGTTCTAGATCAGACGAGATGTTCAGTGACCTAAGAACAGGATAGAATACTTGTTCTAGATCAGACGAGATGTTCAGTGACCTACGAACAGGATAGAACACTTGTTCTAGATCAGACGAGATGTTCAGTGACCTAAGAATAGGATAGAACACTTGTTCTAGATCAGACGAGATGTTCATTGAGCTAAGAACAGGATAGAACACTTGTTCTAGCAGACGAGATGTTCAGTGACCTAAGAACAGGATAGAACACTTGTTCTAGATCAGACGAGATGTTCATTGAGCTAACATGTGCAGTCCTGGTAACATGTGTTTGTGATGGCAGTGTTGCCATATACAGTTGAGGACAGACTAACATGAGACACATTAACACTATGTGTTTCCCTCACAAAGATGACCTGGTCTCTGGTTCCTCGCTCAGTGTGACAAGAAACACGTCAGGACAAGACAGAATGGAGGACCTAGTGAGGAAGATGATGTACAACGTGTGGAGTGGACTGGCTGGGTTCAGGTGGTGCACAACGTGTGGAGTGGACTGGCTGGGTTCAGGTGGTGCACAACGTGTGGAGTGGACTGGCTGAGTTCAGGTGGTGCACAACGTGTGGAGTGGACTGGCTGGGTTCAGGTGGTGCACAACGTGTGGAGTGGACTGGCTGGGTTCAGGTGGTGCACAACTTGTGGAGTGGACTGGCTGAGTTCAGGTGGTGCACAACGTGTGGAGTGGACTGGCTGAGTTCAGGTGGTGCACAACGTGTGGTGTGGACTGGCTGAGTTCAGGTGGTGCACAACGTGTGGAGTGGACTGGCTGGGTTCAGGTGGTGCACAACGTGTGGAGTGGACTGACTGAGTTCAGGTGGTGCACAACGTGTGGAGTGGACTGGCTGGGTTCAGGTGGTGCACAACGTGTGGAGTGGACTGGCTGGGTTCAGGTGGTGCACAACGTATGGAGTGTACTGGCTGGGTTCAGGTGGTGCACAACGTGTGGAGTGAACTAGCTGGGTTCAGGTGGTGCACAACGTGTGGAGTGGACTGGCTGGGTTCAGGTGGTGCACAACGTGTGGAGTCTGGCTGGGTTCAGGTGGTGTACAACGTGTGGAGTGGACTAGCTGAGTTCAGGTGGTGCACAACGTGTGGAGTGGACTGGCTGAGTTCAGGTGGTGAGCAACGTGTGGAGTGGACTGGCTGAGTTCAGGTGGTGCGCAACGTGTGGAGTGGACTGGCTGAGTTCAGGTGGTGCACAACGTGTGGAGTGGACTGGCTGGGTTCAGGTGGTGCACAACGTGTGGAGTGGACTGGCTGAGTTCAGGTGGTGCGCAACGTGTGGAGTGGACTGGCTGAGTTCAGGTGGTGCACAACGTGTGGAGTGGACTGGCTGAGTTCAGGTGGTGCACAACGTGTGGAGTGGACTGGCTAGGTTCAGGTGGTGCACAACGTGTGGAGTGGACTGGCTGAGTTCAGGTGGTGCACAACGTGTGGAGTGGACTGACTGAGTTCAGGTGGTGCACAACGTGTGGTGTGGACTGGCTAAGTTCAGGTGGTGCACAACGTGTGGAGTGGACTGACTGAGTTCAGGTGGTGCACAACGTGTGGAGTGGACTGGCTGGGTTCAGGTGGTGCACAACGTGTGGAGTGGACTGACTGAGTTCAGGTGGTGCACAACGTGTGGAGTGGACTGACTGAGTTCAGGTGGTGCACAACGTGTGGAGTGGACTGGCTAGGTTCAGGTGGTGCACAACGTGTGGAGTGGACTGGCTGGGTTCAGGTGGTGCACAACGTGTGGAGTGGACTGGCTGGGTTCAGGTGGTGCACAACGTGTGGAGTGGACTGGCTGAGTTCAGGTGGTGCACAACGTGTGGAGTGGACTGGCTGGGTTCAGGTGGTGTACAACGTGTGGAGTGGACTGGCTGAGTTCAGGTGGTGCACAACGTGTGGAGTGGACTGAATGAGTTCAGGTGGTGCACAACGTGTGGAGTGGACTGGCTGGGTTCAGGTGGTGTACAACGTGTGGAGTGGACTGGCTGGGTTCAGGTGGTGCACAACGTGTGGAGTGGACTGACTGAGTTCAGGTGGTGCACAACGTGTGGAGTGGACTGACTGAGTTCAGGTGGGGCACAACGTGTGGAGTGGACTGGCTGGGTTCAGGTGGTGCACAACGTGTGGAGTGGACTGGCAGGGTTCAGGTGGTGCACAACGTGTGGAGTGGACTGGCTAGGTTCAGGTGGTGCACAACGTGTGGAGTGGACTGGCTGAGTTCAGGTGGTGCACAACGTGTGGAGTGGACTGGCTGGGTTCAGGTGGTGTACAACGTGTGGAGTGGACTGGCTGAGTTCAGGTGGTGCACAACGTGTGGAGTGGACTGGCTGGGTTCAGGTGGTGCACAACGTGTGGAGTGGACTGGCTGGGTTCAGGTGGTGCACAACGTGTGGAGTGGACTGGCTAGGTTCAGGTGGTGCACAACGTGTGGAGTGGACTGGCTGAGTTCAGGTGGTGCACAACGTGTGGAGTGGACTGGCTGGGTTCAGGTGGTGCACAACGTGTGGAGTGGACTGACTGAGTTCAGGTGGTGCACAACGTGTGGAGTGGACTGGCTGGGTTCAGGTGGTGCACAACGTGTGGAGTGGACTGGCTGAGTTCAGGTGGTGCACAACGTGTGGAGTGGACTGGCTGGGTTCAGGTGGTGCACAACGTGTGGAGTGGATTGGCTGGGTTCAGGTGGTGCACAACGTGTGGAGTGGACTGGCTGGGTTCAGGTGGTGCACAACGTGTGGAGTGGACTGGCTGGGTTCAGGTGGTGCACAACGTGTGGAGTGGACTGGCTGAGTTCAGGTGGTGCACAACGTGTGGAGTGGACTGGCTGAGTTCAGGTGGTGCACAACGTGTGGAGTGGACTGGCTGGGTTCAGGGGAGGACGTAAGACTAGCTATGGAGACAAGACATGTGTAGCGATCATGAAGAACCATGAGGCATATACCTCTACACACATAGTGTTACATATACTGGACCACATAGCGTTACATATACTGGACCACATAGTGTTACATATACTGGACCACATAGTGTTACATATACTGGACCACATAGTGTTACATATACTGGACCACATAGTGTTACATATATTGGACCACATAGTATTACATATACTGGACCACATAGTGTTACATATACTGGACCACATAGTGTTACATATACTGGACCACATAGTGTTACATATACTGGACCACATAGTTTTACATATACTGGACCACATAGTGTTACATATACTGGACCACATAGTGTTACATATATTGGACCACATAGTGTTACATATACTGGACCACATAGTGTTACATATACTGGACCACATAGTGTTACATATACTGGACCACATAGTGTTACATATATTGGACCACATAGTGTTACATATAGTGGACCACATAGTGTTACATATAGTGGACCACATAGTGTTACATATACTGGACCACATAGTGTTACTTATACTGGACCACATAGTGTTACATATACTGGGGAAGAATGTTTATGTTTTCTACGTATATTTGTGTGTTGCGGGGAGTCTTACACTCTTGTTGTCCCGACTCCCAACCTTGTGTATATGTATCATGTCTTAACTCCTAACATCTGCAATATATATATATATATATATATATATATATATATATATATATATATATATATATATATATATATATATATATATATATATATATTTCTTTTTTTCTTTTTTTCTTTTTTTTTTTCTTTGTCGCTGTCTCCCGCGTTTGCGAGGTAGCGCAAGGAAACAGACGAAGGAAATGGCCCAACCCACCCCCATACACATGTATATACATACGTCCACACACGCAAATATACATACCTACACAGCTTTCCATGGTTTACCCCAGACGCTTCACATGCCCTGATTCAATCCACTGACAGCACGTCAACCCCGGTATACCACATCGATCCAAGTCACTCTATTCCTTGCCCTCCTTTCACCGTCCTGCATGTTCAGGCCCCGATCACACAAAATCTTTTTCACTCCATCTTTCCACCTCCAATTTGGTCTCCCACTTCTCCTCGTTCCCTCCACCTCCGACACATATATCCTCTTGGTTAATCTTTCCTCACTCATTCTCTCCATGTGCCCAAACCATTTCAAAACACCCTCTTCTGCTCTCTCAACCACGCTCTTTTTATTTCCACACATCTCTCTTACCCTAACGTTACTTACTCGATCAAACCACCTCACACCACACATTGTCCTCAAACATCTCATTTCCAGCACATCCATCCTCCTGTGCACAACTCTATCCATAGCCCACGCCTCGCAACCATACAACATTGTTGGAACCACTATTCCTTCAAACATATCCATTTTTGCTTTCCGAGATAATGTTCTCGACTTCCACACATTCTTCAAGGCTCCCAGAATTTTCGCCCCCTCCCCCACCCTATGATTCACTTCCGCTTCCATGGTTCCATCCGCTGCCAGATCCACTCCCAGATATCTAAAACACTTTACTTCCTCCAGTTTTTCTCCATTCAAACTTACCTCCCAATTGACTTGACCCTCAACCCTACTGTACCTAATAACCTTGCTCTTATTCACATTTACTCTTATCTTTCTTCTTTCACACACTTTACCAAACTCAGTCACCAGCTTCTGCAGTTTCTCACATGAATCAGCCACCAGCGCTGTATCATCAGCGAACAACAACTGACTCACTTCCCAAGCTCTCTCATCCCCAACAGACTTCATACTTGCCCCTCTTTCCAAAACTCTTGCATTCACCTCCCTAACAACCCCATCCATAAACAAATTAAACAACCATGGAGACATCACACACCCCTGCCGCAAACCTACATTCACTGAGAACCAATCACTTTCCTCTCTTCCTACACGTACACATGCCTTATATCCTCGATAAAAACTTTTCACTGCTTCTAACAACTTGCCTCCCACACCATATATTCTTAATACCTTCCACAAAGCATCTCTATCAACTCTATCATATACACATATATATATATATATATATATATATATATATATTTTGCTTTGTCGCTGTCTCCCGCCTTAGCGAGGTAGCGCAAGCAAACAGACGAGAGAATGGCCCAACCCACCCACGTACACATGTATATACATATACGTCCACACACGCACATATACATACCTAAAGATTTCAACGCAAACATGCATATACATACACAGACATATACATATATAAACATGTACATATTCATACATGCTGCCTTCATCCACTCCCGTTGCCACCCCGCCACACATGAAATGACAAACCCCCCCCCCCCGCATGTGTGCGAGGTAGCGCTAGGAAAAGAGAACAAAGGCCCCATTCGTTCACACTCAGTCTCTAGCTGTCATGTAATAATGAATCGAAACCACAGCTCCCTTTCCACATCCAGGCCCCACAGAACTTTCCATGGTTTACCCCAGACGCTTCACATGCCCTGGTTCAATCCATTGACAGCACGTCGACCCCGGTATACCACATCGTTCCAATTCACTCTATTCCTTGCAGGCCTTTCACCCTCCTGCAGGTTCAGGCCCCGATCACTCAAAATCTTTTTCATTCCATCTTTCCACCTCCAACTTCTCCTCATTCCCTCCACCTCTGACACATATATCCCCTTTGTCAATCTTTCCTCACTCATTCTCTCCATGTGACCAAACCATTTTCTAATGGTCTGCATGCAATCGTCATACAAAGTAAACAGATGTAATATTGTTATAATATATCGTTCATCACGACCATGATGTTAAAATATATCGTTCATCACGATCATAATGTTATAATATATCGTTTATCATGATCATAATGTTATGATATATCGTTCATCATGACCATAATGTTATAATATATCGTTCATCATGACCATAATGTTATAATACATAGTTCATCACGACCATAATGTTATAATATATCGTTCCTCACGACCATAATGTTATAATATATCGTTCATCACGACCATAATGTTATAATATATCGTTCATCATGATCATAATGTTATAATATATCGTTCATCATGATCATAATGTTATAATATATCGTTCATCATGATCATAATGTTATAATATATCGTTCATCATGATCATAATGTTATAATATATCGTTCATCATGATCATAATGTTATAATATATCGTTCATCATGATCATAATGTTATAATATATCGTTCATCACGACCATAATGTTATAATATATCGTTCATCATGATCATAATGTTATAATATATCGTTCATCATGATCATAATGTTATAATATATCGTTCATCATGATCATAATGTTATAATATATCGTTCATCATGATCATAATGTTATAATATATCGTTCATCATGATCATAATGTTATAATATATCGTTCATCACGACCATAATGTTATAATATATCGTTCATCATGATCATAATGTTATGATATATCGTTCATCATGATCATAATGTTATAATATATCGTTCATCATGATCATAATGTTATAATATATCGTTCATCATGATCATAATGTTATAATATATCGTTCATCATGATCATAATGTTATAATATATCGTTCATCACGACCATAATGTTATAATATATCGTTCATCATGATCATAATGTTATAATATATCGTTCATCATGATCATAATGTTATAATATATCGTTCATCACGACCATAATGTTACAATATATCGTTCATCATGATCATAATGTTATAATATATCGTTCATCATGATCATAATGTTATAATATATCGTTCATCATGACCATAATGTTATAAGTTTCCTCTGACGTTACAACGATATTGTGAACATTAGTAACGGTGGAGATTGTGTCGTAACCAGTTACAAGACTGGAACTCATACACAGTTTCTTTCTTTATGACGGCGTTACCTGCCGCAGTGGTGGGCAGGTGGGCTGGTGTGAGGGCGTTACCTGCCGCAGTGGTGGGCAGGTGGGCTGGTGTGAGGGCGTTACGTGCCCCAGTGGTGGGCAGGTGGGCTGATGGGAGGGCGTTACGTGCCCCAGTGGTGGGCAGGTGGGCTGGTGTGAGGGCGTTACGTGCCCCAGTGGTGGGCAGGTGGGCTGGTGTGATGGCGTTACGTGCCCCAGTGGTGGGCAGGTGGGCTGGTGTGAGGGCGTTACGTGCCCCAGTGGTGGGCAGGTGGGCTGGTGTGAGGGCGTTACGTGCCCCAGTGGTGGGCAGGTGGGCTGGTGTGATGGCGTTATGTGCCCCAGTGGTGGGCAGGTGGGCTGGCGTGAGGGCATTACGTGCCCCAGTGGTGGGCAGGTGGGCTGATGGGAGGGCGTTACGTGCCCCAGTGGTGGGCAGGTGGGCTGGTGTGAGGGCGTTACGTGCCCCAGTGGTGGGCAGGTGGGCTGGTGTGAGGGTGTTACATGCCCCAGTGGTGGGCAGGTGGGCTGGTGTGAGGGGGTTACGTGCCTCAGTGGTGGGCAGGTGGGCTGGTGTGAGGGCGTTACGTGCCCCAGTGGTGGGCAGGTGGGCTGGTGTGAGGGGGTTACGTGCCTCAGTGGTGGGCAGGTGGGCTGGTGTGAGGGGGTTACGTGTCTCAGTGGTGGGCAGGTGGGCTGGTGTGAGGGGGTTACGTGCCTCAGTGGTGGGCAGGTGGGCTGGTGTGAGGGGGTTACGTGTCTCAGTGGTGGGCAGGTGGGCTGGTGTTATCGCATACTATGCAGTGTATAACACTTTGTGTGACGGAGAGTATGAAGGTCTGCTGAACCCACTGTGAAAAATGTAATGTTGTACATGTGTACTAGATACAGTGTCAAGATGTGAACATGAAGGGGAAGCTACACATCCATCACCTCATCCATCACTAACCCCAGCATGTTACCATCACTGCTGGCTGAACCTCATCCATGTTACCATCACTGCAGGCTGAACATCATCCATGTTACCATCACTACTGGCTGAACCTCATCCATGTTACCATCACTGCTGGCTGAACCTCATCCATGTTACCATCACTGCTGGGTGAACCTCATCCATGTTACCATCACTGCTGGGTGAACCTCATCCATGTTACCATCACTGCTGGGTGAACCTCATCCATGTTACCATCACTGCTGGGTGAACCTCATCCATGTTACCATCACTACTGGCTGAACCTCATCCATGTTACCATCACTGCTGGCTGAACCTCATCCATGTTACCATCACTGCTGGGTGAACCTCATCCATGTTACCATCACTGCTGGGTGAACCTCATCCATGTTACCATCACTGCTGGCTGAACCTCATCCATGTTACCATCACTGCTGGCTGAACCTCATCCATGTTACCATCACTGCTGGGTGAACCTCATCCATGTTACCATCACTGCTGGGTGAACCTCATCCATGTTACCATCACTGCTGGGTGAACCTCATCCATGTTACCATCACTGCTGGGTGAACCTCATCCATGTTACCATCACTACTGGCTGAACCTCATCCATGTTACCATCACTGCTGGCTGAACCTCATCCATGTTACCATCACTGCTGGCTGAACCTCATCCATGTTACCATCAACATTGAGTACATGTGTACTGCTGCACATGATGTATTCTTCTTCTCAACTTACTGATGTTGTAGTCACATTGGTTATGATGTTTGTTGTAGAAGACAAGGTGGACATGGTTGTAAGACTCGTACTGGGAGATGTATATATACCATATCCTGCCCATCACCATCTCTCCTCCTCCTCCTCCTCCTCCCTCCACCCACACTGTGTCAACACCCAGGCTGGCTCTGGCCTCACTGTACTTTGGACAATTCAATTTCTCTTGTCATTCGCTCAGTTCCACATGTGACGTCGAGAATGATCAGGACCCACTCAGGTAAAGTTAGCTTTCCCTCTGTCTCACACTACCACTACACCCTCCACACACTCCACCACTCATCTTTATAGTCTATATAGTAATTATTAGGACGTAATCATCATTCATATCATAGAATATAATCTCGTTATCCTACATAGTAATTATCATTAGTGGCTCATTAATCATACCACAGAAAATAAACTCGAAATTCTATATTGTAATGATCATCAGTGAATCGTTACTTCTATCATGAAATATAATCTCGCTATTCTAATTGATAATTGTTACTGAATCATTAATGATATCCCAGGTGATAATCTTGATAACTATAGAGAAATTAACATAACTGAATAATTAACCTCATAACAGAAGCTCATATTTACTCTGAGGTTATTTCACTGGTGTCAGATTTCGTTCGTCTACCAGAAACATATTTCCTCATCGTCCAAACTCCCATCAAGTCATATTATCTTGTGTCGAGTTCCGCTAAATATGATAAATTATATTCCCAACTTCCCACAATCTTTTGTCCGCCTTCAAACTTTGATCATACAAAATATACTAAGAATCCAAATATAATTTGTGTGAAACACGAACTTAAAACCATGAATCTTCAGTGACAACATTAAAGAATCAAGAATATTCTTTACTCGAAGGAACAGAGAAGGGGACCAAGTGAGGATATTCCTTCTAAGGGCCAGTCCTCTGTTCTTAACACTACCTCGCTAACGCGGGAAATGGCGAATAAGTATGAGAAACATATGTATATATTGGAAATGAAATAAAAAATTTCAGGACAGCATGTGGTGTGAGGTGGTTTGATCGAGTAAGTAATAATACGGTAAGAGAGATGTGTGGTAATAAAAAGAGCGTGGTTGAGAGAGCAGAAGAGGGTGTTTTGAAATGGTTTGGTCTCATGGAGAGAATGAGTGAGGAAAGATTGACCAAGAGGATATATGTGTCAGAGGTGGAGGGTACCAGGAGAAGTGGGAGACCAAATTAGAGGTGGAAAGATAGAGTGAAAAAGATTTTGAGCGATCGGGGATTGAACATGTAGGAGGGTGAAAGACGTGCACGGGATAGTGACTTGGAACGATGTGGTGTACTGAGGTCAACGTGCTGTCAATGGACTGAACCAGGGCATGTGAAACGTCTGGGGCAAACCATGGAAAGTTCTGTGGGGCCTGGATGTGGAAAGGGAGCTGTGGTTTCGGTGCATTACGCATGACAGCTAGAGAATGAGTGTGAACGAATGTGACCTTTCTTGTCTGTTTTCCTGACCCTACCTCGCTGAAGCAGAGGGTGACGATGCTGTTTCCTGTGGAGCAGGGTGGCGCCGGAAATGGATGAAGGCGAGAAAGTATTATATTTTATGCTTAAGTTCCCAGTCACTGACAAAGGTCCACATCATGGCCAGACCTTACTTGAAACAGAGGAAATTATAAAATGAAGAAAGAAAAAAAGGGAAAGTATTTATGAATTTTTGAGAAAGTGAAATACCTGTCTTTTGAAATGTGCCAGGTCATAGATACTGGGAAAGACATGAGAAGGTAGAGAGTTCCAAAGCTTCGACGTGTAGGGAAAGAAACAGTTATGAAAACGGCCCACCGTTGAGTTCCTGATGGCCACACAGTAATCATGTGACGCAGCAGCTTGCCGAGTATTGCGTGGTCTAGCTAGTGGTGGGGGGCACACAAGCAGCCAGCTCTCAGGGGCAAACACAAAGTAATACCTATAGAAGAGGGAAAGTGAACCAACATTGCGGCGTAGGGCAAGGGGGTCAAGTTAGCCTGGGACAGTTTATATGGCGGACCACTTTGGACTCAAGTGTGTCAAGTAAGGATACAGAGCAGAACCACCCCAGATGTGAGAGCAGGACTCCATACAAGGACGAATTAATCCCTTGTATAAACGGAAGAACTGTTCAAAAGAGAAGAAGTTTACACATCTAAACAGGACATCCAGTTTCTTAGAGGCAGACTTAGCTATTCCTGTAACGTGGGGTTTCCATGACAGACTGGATGTTACAGCAATACCAAGTTTGCTCATTGAGTTAAGAGTTGGCATTATTTAACGGTTAAAGGAAAGACGAGAGTTGTGAGGAGTTTTCGATAGAGAGATGGGTAGAAACTGGGTCTTGGAGGCATTAAACTTAACTAGATTTTGTGTATCTCACTGAGATATCCTGGCCAAGTCTGAGTTTATTGAGGAAGCTGTGTCAAGACGAGATGCAGGGCGAGTGAGAGAAGGAGCAGAACTGAAGGAAGTGGAGGAATGCAGGGTTGAGTCGTTATTGTATGAGTGCATTGGATTATTGTGGAGGAGAGAAAATCGTTGAGGAAAAGTAGAAAAAGTGTAGGGAACAGGACAGGACCTTGAGGGATACCGCTGTTGATGGAGACTAGGTGGGAGGTTGATCCATCAACACCACAGAGATAGATCGGCCAGAGAGGACGCTAGATATGAAGGAGCAAAGTGAGGGAGAAAAGCCAAGAGAGGGGAACCTAGAGATGAGACTCTGATGCCACAACCTGTCAGAAGACTTAGATACGTCAAGGGCATCTACACACGACTCCCCAAAATCTTTCAGGGATGAAGACCAGACATTAGAAGATAGGAAAGAATATCACCAGTGGATCTCGCCTCACGGAAGCCATACTGGTAATCAGAGAGAAGACTGTGAGTTTCGAGTTTTTTAAGGATATGGGAGTTGAGGAAGGATTCAAAGACTTTGGAAATGGTAAATATTAAAGCAATAGGACGATAGTTAGCGGGGTCAGAACGGTCAACCTTCTTAGTGATGGCATGTATCAATGTATGCTTCCAAGAAGGAAAAGTTTTGGTTTTTAAACAGAAATGGAACAGACGAGCAAGCACAGGTGCAAGTCCAGAGACACACTCTTTCAGTACACGGGGATGGATGCCATCAGGACCAGAAGCCTTGCTTGTGTCCAGAGAAAGAAGTGCTTTTCGGCAAAAGAGATTACGGGAAGAGACATAGGAGTAGTAAGAGGAGCATCAGGGGATGAAGGAATGTTAGAGTCATCCAAGATGGAGTTAGAGGAGAAACGGGAACCAAAGAGTTGCTTTGTCTACGGGAGAGACTGCTATAGTGCCGTCAGAACGGAAAAGTGAAGGAAAGGTAGAGCGACACAAGTTGTTAGAGATGACCACCTTAGCTAAAGACCAGAAAGACCTATCAGTGGATGACGAGGAGGAGAGGTTATCACACTTCCTGGGAATAAGAGAACACTTGGCCTCACGGATAACCTGCTGCTTGCAGCCATTACCTGCACTGATCAAACCTGGATGGCAGGCAGAGCAAGAAGAGTTTGTCTAACCCCAATATGTCTCATCCCTTGCCTGGATGACCTCAAAACAGGAAATTCCGCCCCCTCCCCCACCCTGTGACTAACTTCCGCTTCCATGGTTCCATCCGCTGCCAGATCCACTCCCAGATATCTAAAACACTTACTTCCTCCAGTTTTTCTCCATTCAAACTTAGCTCCCAATTGGCTTGTCCCTCAACCCTACTGTACCTAATAACCTTGCTCTTATTCACATTTACTCTCAGCTTTCTTCTTTCACACACTTTACCAAACTCAGTCACCAGACTCTGCAGTTTCTCACATGAATCAGCCACCAGCACTGTATCATCAGCGAACAACAACTGACTCACTTCCCAAGCTCTCTCATCCACAACAGACTGCATACTTGCCACTCCTTCCAAAACTCTTGCATTCACGTCCCTAACAACCCCATCCATAAACAAATTAAACAACCATGGATGGGTTTAATTGAATTTGTTTATATATATATATATATATATATATATATATATATATATATATATATATATATATATATATATATATATATATATATATATATATATATATATATATATATTTTTTTTTTTTTCTTTTTTTTTTATACTTTGTCGCTGTCTCCCGCGTTTGCGAGGTAGCGCAAGGAAACAGACGAAAGAAATGGCCCAACCCCCCCCATACACATGTACATACACACGTCCACACACGGAAATATACATACCTACACAGCTTTCCATGGTTTACCCCGGACGCTTCACATGCCTTGATTCAATCCACTGACAGCACGTCAACCCCTGTATACCACATCGCTCCAATTCACTCTATTCCTTGCCCTCCTTTCACCCTCCTGCATGTTCAGGCCCCGATCACACAAAATCCTTTTCACTCCATCTTTCCACCTCCAATTTGGTCTCCCTCTTCTCCTCGTTCCCTCCACCTCCGACACATATATCCTCTTGGTCAATCTTTCCTCACTCATTCTCTCCATGTGCCCAAACCATTTCAAAACACCCTCTTCTGCTCTCTCAACCACGCTCTTTTTATTTCCACACATCTCTCTTACCCTTACGTTACTTACTCGGTCAAACCACCTCACACCACACATTGTCCTCAAACATCTCATTTCCAGCACATCCATCCTCCTGCGCACAACTCTATCCATAGCCCACGCCTCGCAACCATACAACATTGTTGGAACTACTATTCCTTCAAACATACCCATTTTTGCTTTCCGGGATAATGTTCTCGACTTCCACACATTTTTCAAGGCTCCCAAAATTTTCGCCCCCTCCCCCACCCTATGATCCTCTTCCGCTTCCATGGTTCCATCCGCTGACAGATCCACTCCCAGATATCTAAAACACTTCACTTCCTCCAGTTTTTCACCATTCAAACTCACCTCCCAATTGACTTGACCCTCAACCCTACTGTACCTAATAACCTTGCTCTTATTCACATTTACTCTTAACTTTCTTCTTCCACACACTTTACCAAACTCCGTCACCAGCTTCTGCAGTTTCTCACATGAATCCGCCACCAGCACTGTATCATCAGCGAACAACAACTGACTCACTTCCCAAGCTCTCTCATCCCCAGCAGCCTTCATACTTGCCCCTCTTTCCAAGACTCTTGCATTTACCTCCCTAACAACCCCATCCATAAACAAATTAAACAACCATGGAGACATCACACACCCCTGCCGCAAACCTACATTCACTGAGAACCAATCACTTTCCTCTCTTCCTACACGTACACATGCCTTACATCCTCGATAAAAACTTTTCACTGCTTCTAACAACTTGCCTCCCTCACCATATATTCTTAATACCTTCCACAGAGCATCTCTATCAACTCTATCATATGCCTTCTCCAGATCCATAAATGCTACATACAAATCCATTTGCTTTTCTAAGTATTTCTCACATACATTCTTCAAAGCAAACACCTGATCCACACATCCTCTACCACTTCTGAAACCACACTGCTCTTCCCCAATCTGATGCTCTGTACATGCCTTCACCCTCTCAATCAATACCCTCCCATATAATTTACCAGGAATACTCAACAAACTTATACCTCTGTAATTTGAGCACTCACTCTTATCCCCTTTGCCTTTGTACAATGGCACTATGCACGCATTCCGCCAATCCTCAGGCACCTCACCATGAGTCATACATACATTAAATAACCTTACCAACCAGTCAACAATACAGTCACCCCCTTTTTTAATAAATTCCACTGCAATACCATCCAAACCTGCTGCCTTGCCGGCTTTCATCTTCCGCAAAGCTTTTACTACCTCTTCTCTGTTTACCAAATCATTTTCCCTAACCCTCTCACTTTGCACACCACCTCGACCAAAACACCCTATATCTGCCACTCTGTCATCAGACACATTCAACAAACCTTCAAAATACTCATTCCATCTCCTTCTCACATCACCACTACTTGTTATCACCTCCCCATTTACGCCCTTCACTGAAGTTCCCATTTGCTCCCTTGTCTTACGCACCCTATTTACCTCCTTCCAGAACATCTTTTTATTCTCCCTAAAATTTACTGATAGTCTCTCACCCCAACTCTCATTTGCCCTTTTTTTCACCTCTTGCACCTTTCTCTTGACCTCCTGTCTCTTTCTTTTATACTTCTCCCACTCAATTGCATTTTTTCCCTGCAAGAATCGTCCAAATGCCTCTCTCTTCTCTTTCACTAATACTCTTACTTCTTCATCCCACCACTCACTACCCTTTCTAAACAGCCCACCTCCCACTCTTCTCATGCCACAAGCATCTTTTGCGCAATCCATCACTGATTCCCTAAATACATCCCATTCCTCCCCCACTCCCCTTACTTCCATTGTTCTCACCTTTTTCCATTCTGTACACAGTCTCTCCTGATACTTCTATATATATATATATATATATATATATATATATATATATATATATATATATATATATTTTTTTTTTTTTTTTTTTTTTTTATACTTTGTCGCTGTCTCCCGCGTTTGCGAGGTAGCGCAAGGAAACAGACGAAAGAAATGGCCCAACCCCCCCCATACACATGTACATACACACGTCCACACACGGAAATATACATACCTACACAGCTTTCCATGGTTTACCCCGGACGCTTCACATGTCTTGATTCAATCCACTGACAGCACGTCAACCCCTGTATACCACATCGCTCCAATTCACTCTATTCCTTGCCCTCCTTTCACCCTCCTGCATGTTCAGGCCCCGATCACACAAAATCCTTTTCACTCCATCTTTCCACCTCCAATTTGGTCTCCCTCTTCTCCTCGTTCCCTCCACCTCCGACACATATATCCTCTTGGTCAATCTTTCCTCACTCATTCTCTCCATGTGCCCAAACCATTTCAAAACACCCTCTTCTGCTCTCTCAACCACGCTCTTTTTATTTCCACACATCTCTCTTACCCTTACGTTACTTACTCGATCAAACCACCTCACACCACACATTGTCCTCAAACATCTCATTTCCAGCACATCCATCCTCCTGCGCACAACTCTATCCATAGCCCACGCCTCGCAACCATACAACATTGTTGGAACTACTATTCCTTCAAACATACCCATTTTTGCTTTCCGGGATAATGTTCTCGACTTCCCCACATTTTTCAAGGCTCCCAAAATTTTCGCCCCCTCCCCCACCCTATGATCCACTTCCGCTTCCATGGTTCCATCCGCTGACAGATCCACTCCCAGATATCTAAAACACTTCACTTCCTCCAGTTTTTCACCATTCAAACTCACCACCCAATTGACTTGACCCTCAACCCTACTGTACCTAATAACCTTGCTCTTAGATAGACAGATAGACAGATATAAAATTAAAGAGATATATGTATTGATAGATAAGGTTGTATGTTGTGGTATGATGAGGACGGAGAGCTGAGTTTGTTTTGGTTGTGATGACTGAGGTAAATGAAGATATATCTTGGTACGTGTCGGCCCGGATGTAGCTTTGGTACAACTATACTGTTCTGATACCAGTGGTGTGTGTGTGTGTGTGTGTGTGTGTGTGTGTGTGTGTGTGTGTGTGTGTGTGTGTGTGTGTGTGTTGTGGAGTCTTCACTATAACAGACATAATAATATCAAGATATTGATCATAATATCACAAGTCTCTTGTTTACATCTTGAGTGGGAGTGAGCAGGTTGTTACAACATTAAGTGCATCATAACTCACATGTTTACATCTTGAGTGAGAGTGAGCAGGTTGTTACAACAGTAAGTGCATCATAACTCACATGTTTACATCTTGAGTGAGAGTCAGCAGGTTGTTACAACAGTAAGTGCATCATAACTCACATGTTTACATCTTGAGTGAGAGTCAGCAGGTTGTTACAACATTAAGTGCATCATAACTCACATGTTTACATCTTGAGTGAGAGTGAGCAGGTTGTTACAACAGTAAGTGCATCATAACTCACATGTTTACATCTTGAGTGAGAGTCAGCAGGTTGTTACAACAGTAAGTGCATCATAACTCACATGTTTACATCTTGAGTGAGAGTCAGCAGGTTGTTACAACATTAAGTGCATCATAACTCACATGTTTACATCTTGAGTGAGAGTCAGCAGGTTGTTACAACAGTAAGTGCATCATAACTCACATGTTTACATCTTGAGTGAGAGTCAGCAGGTTGTTACAACATTAAGTGCATCATAACTCACATGTTCCTGACACAAAAGTTGATTAGCTTACATAAGGAAAATATCTAATTGGTCTTTCCAACCAACGACTGACCATCGCCTTGTTGTGAACCACATGATCAGTGAACAACCTCGCTATCACAACGAACTAAATTGATAAATATGAAATACATAACATCTTCAGTCATGTTCTTATTAAATGAAATATGGTTGTTTATATCATCTTTAAACTTATTGTGTGAGACATTTACATAGAGCGAGTGAGAGCCACATGTTGTACTAGAATAAGGTCAGGCTATGAGCAGTTGTGTTGTACTAGAATAAGGTCAGGTTTTGAGCAGTTGTGTTGTACCAGAGTGAGGTCAGGTTATGAGCAGTTGTGTTGTACCAGAGTAAGGTCAGGTTATGAGCAGTTGTGTTGTACCAGAGTAAGGTCAGGTTATGAGCAGTTGTGTTGTACCAGAGTAAGGTCAGGTTATGAGCAGTTGTGTTGTATCAGAGTAAGGTCAGGTTATGAGCAGTTGTGTTGTACTAGAGTAAGGTCAGGTTATGAGCAGTTGTGTTGTACCAGAGTAAGGTCAGGTTATGAGCAGTTGTGTTGTACTATAGTAAGGTCAGGTTTTGAGCAGTTGTGTTGTACCAGAGTGAGGTCAGGTTATGAGCAGTTGTGTTGTACCAGAGTAAGGTCAGGTTATGAGCAGTTGTGTTGTGCCAGAGTAAGGTCAGGTTATGAGCAGTTGTGTTGTACCAGAGTAAGGTCAGGTTATGAGCAGTTGTGTTGTATCAGAGTAAGGTCAGGTTATGAGCAGTTGTGTTGTGCCAGAGTAAGGTCAGGTTATGAGCAGTTGTGTTGTACCAGAGTAAGGTCAGGTTATGAGCAGTTGTGTTGTACCAGAGTAAGGTCAGGTTATGAGCAGTTGTGTTGTACTAGAGTAAGGTCAGGTTATGAGCAGTTGTGTTGTACCAGAGTAAGGTCAGGTTATGAGCAGTTGTGTTGTACCAGAGTAAGGTCAGGTTATGAGCAGTTGTGTTGTACCAGAGTAAGGTCAGGTTATGATCAGTTGTGTTGTACCAGAGTAAGGTCAGGTTATGAGCAGTTGTGTTGTACCAGAGTAAGGTCAGGTTATGAGCAGTTGTGTTGTGCCAGAGTAAGGTCAGGTTTTGAGTAGTTGTGTTGTACCAGAGTAAGGTCAGGTTATGAGCAGTTGTGTTGTACCAGAGTAAGGTCAGGTTATGAGCAGTTGTGTTGTACCAGAGTAAGGTCAGGTTATGATCAGTTGTGTTGTACCAGAGTAAGGTCAGGTTATGAGCAGTTGTGTTGTACCAGAGTAAGGTCAGGTTATGAGCAGTTGTGTTGTGCCAGAGTAAGGTCAGGTTTTGAGTAGTTGTGTTGTACCAGAGTAAGGTCAGGTTATGAGCAGTTGTGTTGTACCAGAGTAAGGTCAGGTTATGAGCAGTTGTGTTGTACTAGAGTAAGGTCAGGTTATGAGCAGTTGTGTTGTTTTGCTGACATCATTGTTATAATCTAACGTAAACAAAATCATACACAAACACACGGGAAGAAAAACAAACACTCACGCGTACACACAGAAAAGTACGATGAAATCACAACGACAAACAAACATTCATACACAAACAAGAAAGGACACACACACACACACACACACACACACACACACACACACACACACACACACACACACACACACACACACACACACACACACACACACTGTACTGTTCATGTACAATTAATATTGCTACGTCTGTCTGGTTCTGCCTCTCGCATGTGCCCACCTGCAGTGCTTCATCTAGTTCACCAAGCTTTATAATTATCAATTATTATAATTATTAGTTATTATGATTATTAGTTATCATATTACTAATCATCAACCAAAGTTTTGTTCTACCATTTCATCTCTGTAGCTTCAGCCTAAAAGCTGACCAACATTCAACATACCGTTAATTGTTTACATTATGATTTCCAGACAGACAGACAGATATACAGACAGATATACAGACAGACAGACAGATATACAGACAGACAGACAGACAGACAGATATACAGACAGATATACAGACAGACAGACAGATATACAGAGAGACAGACAGACAGACAGACACAGATTTCCTGGTTATGTGAAGGTTGTCAATGTTTATCCCGCCTGGCAGGTTATTAACAACTCCAAAGTGTCATTACAACTATTATTATGACATAATCGACAATGTCTTTATAAGCAATGTTGCATGACCAATACTTAATTGCTTGTCCAGGTCATGAATCATTAACGTGTTGGCAGGCTGGGCTGTGTGGCAGGCTGGGCTGTGTGACAGGCTGGGCTGTGTGTCGCACTGAATAATTACCACTGTCATTAACCACTGGAATGAATAGATCAACACCTGACAACTGCCTCATCAACACACGATCATGATATAATCTGTTGGTAGAACACCTGCAACACTTGGTAGAACACCTGCATCAGTTGGTAGAACACCTGCATCAGTTGGTAGAACGCCTGCAACAAATGTTTTCTACCTGAACATCTGACACATATATCCTCTTGGTCAATCTTTCCTCACTCATTCTCTCCATGTGACCAAACCATTTCAAAACACCCTCTTCTGCTCTCTCAACCACACTCTTTTTATTTCCACACATCTCTCTTACCCTTACATTACTTACTCGATCAAACCACCTCACACCACATATTGTCCTCAAACATCTCATTTCCAACTCATCCATCCTCTTGCGCACAACTCTATCTATAGCCCACGCCTCGCAATCATATAACATTGTCGAAACCACTATTCCTTCAAACAAACCCATTTTTGCTTTCCGAGATAATGCTTTCGACTTCCACACATTCTTCAAGGCTCCCAGAATTTTCGCCCCCTCCCCCACCCTATGATTCACTTCCGCTTCCATGGTTCCATCCGGTGCCAAATCCACTCCCAGATATCTAAAACACTTAACTTCCTCCAGTTTTTCTCCATTCAAACTTAGCTCCCAATTGACTTGACCCTCAACCCTACTGTACCTAATAACCTTGCTCTTATTCACATTTACTCTCAGCTTTCTTCTTTCACACACTTTACCAAACTCAGTCACCAGCTTCTGCAGTTTCTCACATGAATCAGCCACCAGCGCTGTATCGTCAGCGAACAGCAACTGACTCACTTCCCAAGCTCTCTCATCCACAACAGACTGCATACTTGCCCTTCTTTCCAAAACTCTTGCATTAACCTCCCTAACAACCCCATCCATAAACAAATTAAACAACCATGGAGACATCACACACCCCTGCCGAAAACCTACATTCACTGAAAACCAATCACTTTCCTCTCTTCCTACTCGTACACATGCCTTACATCTTCAATAAAAACTTTTCACTACTTCTAACAACTTGCTTCCCACACCATATATTCTTGATACCTTCCACAAAGCATCTCTATCAACTCTATCATATGCCTTCTCCAGATCCATAAATGCTACATACAAATCCATTTGCTTTTCTAAGTATTTCTCACATACATTCTTCAAAGCAAACACCTGATCCATACACACACACACACACACACACACACACACACACACACACACACACATACATACACACACACACACACACACACACACACACACACACACACACACACACACACATATATATATATATATATATATATATATATATATATATATATATATATATATATATATATATATATATATATATATTTCTTTCTTTCTTTCAAACTATTCGCCATTTCCCGCATTAGCAAGGTAGCGTTAAGAACAGAGGACTGGGCCTTGAGGGAATACCCTCACCTGGCCCAATTCTCTGTTTCTTCTTTTGGAAAATTAAAAAAAAAACGAGAGGGGAGGATTTCCAGCCCCCCGCTCCCTCCCCTTTTAGTCGCCTTCTACGACACGCAGGGAATACGTGGGAAGTATTCTTTCTCCCCTATCCCCAGGGATAATATATATATATATATATATATATATATATATATATATATATATATATATATATATATATATATATATATATATATATATAACATATAGTAGCTGCACAAGACACATGACACGTGACTAAACTTTGAAAAAGAATTAATTCCGGTTTTCTGACGTGACGTGTTGTCGGGTGTTCAAAATGCAACACGCATGCCAGAGAGGGAACAATGTTCAACGTGTGCCACATATAGCAGAGAGGGAACAATGTTCAACGTGTGCCACATATAGCACAGTGAGGGCGACATTTAACGTGTTTAACTCTAGGGTGAAATTATTCCTGTATAATGTTGTGTTCAAACTTGTCTATAACATCTGTCTATAACATCTGTTTATAACATCTGTCTATAACCACAAGACAGGGACGGTGGCGTCCCAAGATGCTACTTGATCCACTGTATCAAACTTGGACTTCCATGTGTTCCCGTGTTAGTTGTGTCCAATATGTATTTTATGTTCATTTGTCACATAAAATTTTGCTCATTATTATTATGATTATACTTTGTCGCTGTCTCCCGCGTTAGCGAGTTAGCGCAAGAGAACAGACGTAAGAATGGCCCAACCCATCCCCATACACATGTATATACATACACGTCCACACACGCACATATACATACCTATACACTTCAACGTATACATATTTATACATACACATACATATACATATATACACATGTACCTAATTCATACTTGCTGCCTTTATTCATTCTCGTCGCCACCCCGCCACACATGGAATGACAAACCCCCTCCCCCCGCATGTGCGCGAGGTAGCGCTAGGAAAAGACAACAAAGGCCACATTCATTCACACTTAGTCTCTAGCTGTCATGTATAATGCACCGAAACCACAGCTCCCTTTCCACATCCAGGGCCCACAAAACTTTCCATGGTTTACCCCAGACGCTTCACATGCCCTGGTTCAATCCATTGATAGCACGTCGCCCCCGGTATACCACATCGTTCCAATTCACTCTATTCCTTGCACGCCTTTCACCGTCCTGATGTTCAGGCCCCGATCACTCAAAATCTTTTTCACTCCATCCTTCCGCCTCCAGTTTGGTCTCCCGCTTCTCATTGTTCCCTCCACCTTTGACACATATATCCTCTTGGTCAATCTTTCTTCACTCATTCTAAAACAGACTGCATATTTGCCCCTCTCTCCAAAACTCTTACATTCACCCCCCTAACAACCCATCCATAAACAAATTAAACAACCATGGAGACATCACCCACCCTTGCTGCAAACCGACATTCACTGGGAACCAATCACTTTCCTCTCTTCCTACTCGCACACATGCCTTACATCCTTGATAAAAGCTTTTCACTACTTCTGGCAACTTACCTCCCACACCATATACTCTTAATACCTTCCATAGAGCATCTCCATCAACTCTATCATATGCCTTCTTCAGATCCATAAATGCTACATACAAATCCATCTGTTTTTCTAAGTATTTCTCACATACATTCTTCATAGCAAACACCTGATCCACACATCCTTTACCACTTCTGAAACCACACTGCTCTTCCCCAGTCTGATGCTCTGTACATGCCTTTACCCTCTCAATCAATAACCTTTCATAAATTTCCCAGAAATACACAACAAACTTGTACCTCTGTAATTTGAACACACATTTATCCCCTTTGCCTCTTTACAATGTCACTATGCATGCATTCGCCAGTCCTCAAGCACTTCAACATGTTCCATACATACATTGAATATCCTTACCAACCAATCAACAACACAGTCACCCCCCTTTTCATCTAAATTCCACTGCAATAGCATGAAAACCCGCTGCCTTGCCGGCTTTCATCTTCCGCAAAGCTTTCATTACCTCTTCTCTGTTTACCAAATCATTCTCCCTGACCCCTCTCACTTCGCACACCACCTCGACCAAAATACCTTATATCTGCCACTCTATCATCAAACACATTCAAGAATCCTTCAAAATACTTACTCCATCTCCTCACTTTATCACTACTTGTTATCAACTCCCCATTAGCCCCCTTCATCGATGTTCCCTTTTGTTCTCTTGTCTTGCGCACATCATTTACCTCCTTCCAAAACATCTTTTTATTTCCCCTAAAATTTAATGATATTTTCTCACCCCAACTCTAATTCTCCTCTTTTTCACCTCTTGCACCTTTCTCATGGCCTCCTGTCTCTTTCTTTTATACATCTCCCAGTCATTTGCACTACGTCCCTGCAAGAATCATCCAAATGCCTCTCTCTTCTCTTTCACTAATAATCTTACTTCTTCATCCCACCACTCACTACCCTCTCTAATCTGCCCACCTCCCACGCTTCTCATGCCACAAGCATCTTTTGTGCAAGCCATCACTGCTTCCCTAAATACATCCCATTCCTCCCCCACTCCCCTTACGTCATTTGCTCTTACCTTTTGCCATTCTGCACTCAATCTCTCCTTGTACTTCCTCACACAAGTTTCCTTTCCAAACTCACTTGCTCTCACCACTCTCATCTCCCCAACACTCTCTCCTCTTTTCTGGAAACTTCTATTTATCTTCACCTTCGCCTTACGCGCCTATCAATTAACACGAAATCCAATAACGCTCTCTGGCCATCTCTCTTACTTACATACGTATACTTATGTATATCTCTCTTTTTAACCCAGTTATTCCCAATCGCCAGTCCTTTTTCAGCATATAAATCTACAAGCTCTTCACCATTTCCATTTACAACACTGAACACCCCATGTATACCAATTATTCCCTCAACTGCCACATTACTCACCTTTGCATTCAAATCACCCATCACTATAACCCGGTCTCGTGCATCAAAACTACTAACACACTCACTCAGCTGCTCCCAAAACACTTGCCTGTCATGATCTTTCTTCTCATGCCCAGGTGCATATGCACCAACAATCACCCATCTCTCTCCATCCACTTTCAGTTTTACCCATATCAATCTAGAGTTTACTTTCTTACACTCTGTCACATACTCCCACAACTCCTGTTCTTCATGATCAATAGTAAAGCCCTTGTTTCCCTTCCTTCAATCACTACCATATGACAATAGATGGATGATAATAGCATCATTATGTGATGATAATAGTATCATTATGTGATGATAATAGTATCATTATGTGATGATAACAGTATCATTATGTGATGATAATAGTATCATTATGTGATGATAATAGCATCATTATGTGATGATAATAGCATCATTATGTGATGATAATAGTATCATTATGTGATGATAATAGTATCATTATGTGATGATAATTGTATCATTATGTGATGATAATAGTATCATTATGTGATGATAATAGCATCATTATGTGATGATAATAGTATCATTATGTGATAATAATTGTATCAATATGTGATGATAATAGTATCATTATGTGATGATAATAGCATCATTATGTGATGATAATAGTATCATTATGTGATGATTATAGTATCATTATGTGATGATAATAGTATCATTATGTGATGATGATAGTATCATCATGTGATGATAATAGTATCATTATGTGATGATAATAGTATCATTATGTGATGATAATAGTATCATTATGTGATGATAATAGCATCATTATGTGTTGATAATAGTATCATTATGTGATGATTATAGTATCATTATGCGATGATAATAGTATCATTATGTGATGATAATAGTATCATTATGTGATGATAACAGTATCATTATGTGATGATAATAGTATCATTATGTGATGATAATAGTATCATTATGTGATGATAATAGTATCATTATGTGATGATAATAGTATCATTATGTGATGATAACAGTATCATTATGTGATGATAACAGTATCATTATGTGATGATAACAGTATCATTATGTGATGATAACAGTATCATTATGTGATGATAATAGTATCATTATGTGATGATAACAGTATCATTATGTGATGATAATAGTATCATTATGTGATGATAATAGTATCATTATGTGATGATAACAGTATCATTATGTGATGATAATGTATCATTATGTATGATAACAGTATCATTATGTGATGATAATAGTATCATTATGTGATGATAATAGTATCATTATGTGATGATAAGTCCACAGGAAAACATATGAAGGTTTTGCACCACCCCCACCCACCCTCACCCAGGGAGTTGTTATAAGTTATATGTACATTGTAAAACCATAATATGCCTCTTGCCTTACACAGCTGTTGCTTTAATAAGGTTCACATTAATAATCACCGAAGGTTCACATTAATAATCACCGAAGGTTCACATTAATAATCACCGAAGGTTCACATTAATAATCACCGGAGGTTCACATTAATAATCACCGGAAGGTTCACATAATAATCACCGAAGGTTCACATTAATAATCACCGAAGGTTCACATTAATAATCACCGGAGGTTCACATTAATAATCACCGAAGGTTCACATTAATAATCACCGGAGGTTCACATTAATAATCACCGAAGGTTCACATTAATAATCACCGAAGGTTCACATTAATAATCACCGAAGGTTCACATTAATAATCACCGAAGGTTCACATTAATAATCACCGGAGGTTCACATTAATAATCACCGAAGGTTCACATTAATAATCACCGAAGGTTCACATTAATAATCACCGGAGGTTCACATTAATAATCACCGGAGGTTCACATTAATAATCACCGAAGGTTCACATTAATAATCACCGAAGGTTCACATTAATAATCACCGGAGGTTCACATTAATAATCACCGGAGGTTCACATTAATAATCACCGGAGGTTCACACGAATAATCACCGGAGGTTCACACGAATAATCACCGAAGGTTCACATTAATAATCACCGGAGGTTCACATTAATAATCACCGAAGGTTCACATTAATAATCACCGGGGGTTCACATTAATAATCACCGGAGGCTCACATTAATAATCACCGGAGGTTCACATTAATAATCACCGAAGGTTCACATTAATAATCACCGGAGGTTCACATTAATAATCACCGGAGGCTCACATTAATAATCGCCAGAGGTTCACACTAATAATCACCGAAGGTTCACATTGATAGCCACATGAGAGTAGGATCCTTGGTTCAAGCGGGTCATTAACGTCCTCAGAAGATAATTAAAACTTTCCTCTCCACTTTTACTTTACCTCACCAGACTCGGGTCATTCTGGTATAGCAATTATCACTAGTTGTACCAGAGGACGCTACCTACAACTACCAGTAGTTGTACCAGAGGACATTACCTACAACTATCACTAGTTGTACCAGTGGACACTACCTACAACTATCAGTAGTTGTACCAGTGGACACTACCTACAACTATCACTAGTTGTACCAGTGGACACTACCTACAACTATCAGTAGTTGTACCAGTGGACACTACCTACAACTATCAGTAGTTGTACCAGTGGACATTACCTACAACTATCAGTAGTTGTACCAGTGGACACTACCTACAACTATCACTAGTTGTACCAGTGGACACTACCTACAACTATCAGTAGTTGTACCAGTGGACACTACCTACAACTATCAGTAGTTGTACCAGTGGACACTACCTACAACTATCACTAGTTGTACCAGTGGACACTACCTACAACTATCAGTAGTTGTACCAGAGGACACTACCTACAACTATCAGTAGTTGTACCAGTGGACACTACCTAAAACTATCAGTAGTTGTACCAGAGGACACTACCTACAACTATCACTAGTTGTACCAGTGGACACTACCTACAACTATCACTAGTTGTACCAGTGGACACTACCTACAACTATCACTAGTTGTACCAGTGGACACTACCTACAACTATCACTAGTTGTACCAGTGGACACTACCTACAACTATCACTAGTTGTACCAGTGGACACTACCTACAACTATCACTAGTTGTACCAGTGGACACTACCTACAACTATCACTAGTTGTACCAGTGGACACTACCTACAACTATCACTAGTTGTACCAGAGGACATTACCTACAACTATCACTAGTTGTACCAGTGGACACTACCTACAACTATCACTAGTTGTACCAGAGGACATTACCTACAACTATCACTAGTTGTACCAGTGGACACTACCTACAACTATCACTAGTTGTACCAGTGGACACTACCTACAACTATCACTAGTTGTACCAGTGGACACTACCTACAACTATCAGTAGTTGTACCAGTGGACACTACCTACAACTATCACTAATTGTACCAGTGGACACTACCTACAACTATCACTAATTGTACCAGTGGACACTACCTACAACTATCACTAGTTGTACCAGAGGACATTACCTACAACTATCACTAGTTGTACCAGTGGACACTACCCACAACTATCAGTAGTTGTACCAGTGGACACTACCTACAACTATCAGTAGTTGTACCAGTGGACACTACCTACAACTATCACTAATTGTACCAGTGGACACTACCTACAACTATCAGTAGTTGTACCAGTGGACACTACCTACAACTATCACTAGTTGTACCAGTGGACACTACCTACAACTATCATTAATTGTACCAGTGGACACTAATTACAACTACCAGTAGTTGTACCAGAGGACACTACCTCCACTCCTTGTATTTCAACTTTGTAAAAGGGGAAACAGAAGGAGTCACGCGAGGAGTGCTCATCCTCCTCGAAGGCTCAGATTGGGGTGTCTAAATGTGTGTGGATGTAACCAAGATGAGAAAAAAGGAGAGATAGGTAGTATGTTTGAGGAAAGAAACCTGGATGTTTTGGCTCTGAGTGAAACGAAGCTCAAGGGTAAAGGGGAAGAGTGGTTTGGGAATGTCTTGGGAGTAAAGTCAGGGGTTAGTGAGAGGACAAGAGCAAGGGAAGGAGTAGCACTACTCCTGAAACAGTAGTGGGGGGAGTATGTGATAGAGGGTAAGAGAGTAAACTCTAGATTGATATGGGTAAAACTGAAAGTTGATGGAGAGAGATGGGTGATTATTGGTGCATATGCACCTGGACATGAGAAGAAAGATCATGAGAGGCAAGTGTTTTGGGAGCAGCTGAGTGAGTGTGTTAGTGGTTTTGATGCACGCGACCGGGTTATAGTGATGGGTGATTTGAATGCAAAGGTGAGTAATGTGGCAGTTGAGGGAATAATTGGTGTACATGGGGTGTTCAGTGTTGTAAATGGAAATGGTGAAGAGCTTGTAGATTTATGTGCTGAAAAAGGACTGGTGATTGGGAATACCTGGTTTAAAAAGCGAGATATACATAAGTATCCGTATGTAAGTAGGAGAGATGGCCAGAGAGCGTTATTGGATTATGTGTTAATTGACAGGCGCGCGAAAGAGAGATTTTTGGATGTTAATGTGCTGAGAGGTGCAACTGGAGGAATGTCTGATCATTATCTTGTGGAGGCAGAGGTGAAGAGTTGCAGAGGTTTTCAGAAGAGAGAATGTTGGGATGAAGAGAGTGGTGGGAGGAAGTGAGCTTGGGAAGGAGACTTGTGTGAGGAAGTACGATGAGACTGAGTACAGAATGGAAAAAGGTGAGAACAAAGGAGGTGAGGGGAGTGGGGGAGGATTGGGATGTATTCAGGGAAGCAGTGATGGCTTGCGCAAAAGATGCTTGTGGCATGAGAAGTGTAGGAGGTAGGTAGAACTGAAAGGGTAGTGAGTGGTGGGATGAAGAAGTATGATTATTACTGAAAGAGAAGAGACAGGCATTTGGACGATTTTTGCAGGGAAATAATGCAAATGAGTGGGAGATGTATAAAAGAAAGAGGCAAGAGGTCAAGAAAAAGGTGCAAAAGGTGAAAAAGAGGGCAAATGAGAGTTGGGGTGAGAGAGTATCATTAAATTTTAGGGAGAATAAAAAGATGTTTTGGAAGGAGGTAAATAAAGTATGTAAGACAAGGGAACAAATGGTACTTCAGTGAAGGGGGCTAATGGGGAGGTGATAACAAGTAGTGGTGATGTGAGGAGATGGAGTGAGTATTTTGAAGGTCTGTTGAATGTGTTTGATGATAGAGTGGCAGATATAGGGTGTTTTGGTCGAGGTGGTGTGCAAAGTGAGAGGGTCAGGGAGAATGATTTGGTGAAGAGAGAAGAGGTAGTGAAAGGCAGCGGGTTTGGATGGTATTGCAGAGGAATTTATTAAAAAAGAGGGTGACTGTATTGTTGACTGGTTGGTAA